>NC_086319.1:18012656-18312656 GCF_036172605.1 Pelobates fuscus | reverse complement strand
GACCAGCAGGTCATCTCCAATTTTAAAAAACTCTACACAAGGGAGTTTTTCCGGCGATGCTTTGAGATGACAGATCGCTCAAGCCTCACCCTCCATGAATTTTGGAGAGAGCATTTTGACATTGTGAGCTGTCTGCAGATTATCACCATTGCCTGGGCCGGGGTCAGCCAGACAAAAGTAAATTCTGCTTGGCGCAACCTGTGGCCAGACTGTGTTGTAAAACCTGCCTCCAGTGCTTCTGCACCTGCACCAGAGTCAACAGTGTTGGAGGAAATTGTTTCCTTGGGGAGGACCATGGGCCTGGAGGTGACTGAGGAGGATGTCTACGAGTTGGTGGAGGAACACGACCGTGACCTAACCACCGAGGAGCTGGTAGAATTGCAGAAGGAGTCGATGGAGGAGCAGAACGCATTTGAGGAGGAGGAGGAAATGAGTGAGGAACAGCTCTCTTCCACGGAACTCAAGGAGGCATGCCAAATGTGGGTAAACCTACAGACTTTTGTACAGCAGCACCACCCAGATAAGGCTCTAGCCCACAGACTTGTGAGCAGTTTTGACACAGACATCATGTCCCCTTTCTGAGAGATGCTTAAAAGGCGCCAGAGGCAGCAGACAATGGAAAGGTTCCTACAAAAACAGCCTAGACATGAAGAAGAACCTGCTTGTGTTAGTGCTGCCCAATTGCCCTCGTCCTCCTCATCTTCCAAAAAGTGTTGAAATTGTTTAGAAATTTTCCATGTTTTCCCTGTTGACATGTGATTTATGTACAGTTAAAGTGTACTGTACCATGTTACCAACAGTCTGCCAAGTTTTAAAAGTAGATGTGTGATGTTTTAAAACATAAAGTTGGATGTTTGAAATGTTATTGCTTGATTAATCATGTCCCTGTACAGTATTTATGCCTTTAAAGTGCACTTTCTAAAGAGTTTTGAACAGATAAAATACTTTATTTGACTTTTTTCTCACCTCCGGAACGCATTAATTGGTTTTCAATGCATTCCTATGGGAAACCGTGTTTCGGTTTACGAATTTTTCGCAATACGAAACATCCCGGAGAACGCATTAAATTCGTAAACCGAGGTCCCACTGTATGTATGTATGTTTGTCAGTATGTCTGTATATATGCATGTATGTCAGTATGAATGTATGTATGTATGTATGTATGCTAACAGGTCAGTTAGAGATAGGTCAGGTAAGTGGGCAGATTAGAAGGTTTGAAGTATCAGCAGAGATGTTGATTGACTGTCAGTAGAGGCTAACAACGGTGGGTACAGGAGGCTATTCAAAAGCCTGTGCACAAGTATGAAGGTGCCGTGTAGTCCATTTTTTTTTATTAATGGGAACATATCTTGTTTAATAAATTACCATATATATGTATTAGTTCTGCTATATCGTGGGGTTTGTTAGTAAAGTTGCTAAGAGTATCCCCATTGGTTATGTTACAGAGGATATTAATGTTTATTGGTTGGTGGATTAAGGTGCCAGGTTTATCACGGCTGACTGGTGAAAGCTAATTTTCAGTAAAGTCGTTTCTAGATATTTATTTATGTAAAGGTTTTTTTTTGTAATTGTTTATTGGTGTTTAACCCCTTAAGGACGTAGGACGGTTCAGGACTGTCATCGGCATTTGTATCGGCAATTGTATATATATCTATGTATATATAAATAAATAAAAAGAATACAAACTATTCATATGTCCATATACAAAATTACATAAATAATTATATAAATATACACGTAGACTTCAAATATATAAATATGCATATATATTTTTAAATTATACGTGTGTATTTATGTAATATTTTTACATAATTAAGTTATTTTATTGATTGCAATTTAAGGGACCTGCCTGCCAACCCAGGCCGAAAGTCCAGAGAATTTAATTTGCTATCACTGTATTTTACCCTGTAACGTTCTACGACACCCTAAAACCTGTACATGGGGGGTACTGTTTTACTCGGGAGACTTCGCTGAACACAAATATTAGTGATTCAAAACAGTAAAACATATCACAGCGATGATATTGTCAGTGAAAGTGACTTTTTTTGCATTTTTCACACACAAACAGCACTTTTACTGATGATATAATTGTTGTGATACATTTTCCAGTTTTGAAACACTAATATTTGTGTTCAGCAAAGTCTCCTGAGTATAACAGTACCCCCCATGTACAGGTTTTATAGCGTTTTTGAAAGTTACAGGGTCAAATATATGGGTCAAATATTTTTACATTGAAAATGGCCAGGTCGGTTACGTTGCCTTTGAGAGCGTACGGTAGCCCAGGAATGAGAATTACCCCCATGATGGCATACCATTTGTAAAAGAAGATAACCCAAGGTATTGCAAATGGGGTATGTCCAGTCTTTTTTAGTAACCACTTAGTCACAAACACTGGCCAAAATTAGCGTTCAATTTAGTTTTTTACTTTTTTCACACACAAACAAATATGAACGCTAACTTTGGCCAGTGTTTGCGACTAAGTGGCTACTAAAAAAGTCTAGACATACCCCATATTGAATACCCTGGGCTGTCTACTTTTAAAAAAATATGTACATGTGGGGTGTTATTTAGCGATTTATGACAGATAATAGTGTTACAATGTCACTATTGATACATTTTAAAAATTTATGTTTTGAAACCGCAATATCCTACTTGTACTTATAGCCCTATAACATGCAAAAAAATAGCAAAAAGCATGTAAACACTGGGTATTTTTAAACTCAGGACAACATTTTGAATCTATTTAGCAGTTTTTTTCATTCGCTTTTGTAGATGAGTAAAAGATTTTTCACATAAAAGTCAAAAAACATGTATTTTTTTAAATTTTTCATCATATTTTTTCATTTTTTTTTAAATTAAATTACATGAGATTATATAAATAATGGTATGTAAAGAAAGCCCCTTTTGTCCTGAAAAAAACAATATATAATTTGTATGGGAACAGTAAATGAGAGAGCGGAAAATTACAGCTAAACTCAAACACCACAAAAGTGTAAAAATATGCCTGGTCGCAAATGTACAACATCGCAAAAACAGTCCGGTCCTTAAGGGGTTAAAGCCCCTTTGTAAACGCCGTGGCCTTTGTACAATTCAACAACTGAGTTGGGTAATTTAATTCAACCTTTACTGTAATCGATTCCAGTTTAACGCTATGGATATGAATTTAAACTAGGTTACATCTATACATCACTGCACATCGAACTCCACGTCTTTGATTTAAAGAGCCACATCCTTAAAAATTTATCAACTGTCTTCTAAATACGTCCCTAAATGTTTGAAGTGAATTCTGATCTCGCAGAAGTCCTTGATTTGCAGGCTTTTATGCTATGATAAAGAGAATTTGATGCATATTTTCTGTATTTTGCGATTCTCAAACTCCTCCTCAACTCTTCCAGCCGAAACTTCTTAAATCAAACTTGACACGTGCAAGGTTAACTATGAGCAGAGACGTTTGATGAATAGACATTAACGCGCATGTACTCCGGTAGCAGGAATACAAACGGGGTGCCATTGTGGAAGGAAGATTGATAAAGAGAAACTAAAACCTAGCAAAAACATATAGTCATGGGAAATAGCTTACTAAGAGAGTTAAAGGGACACTCCCAGCACCCCAATGACCTATTTTACACAGGTTGGAGTAAAGTTAGAGTTCCCCTCTTCATGGCTTTTGCTACTTTGTGCTGCTGTAAGCTCACCCCCTTCTTAAATATACTATAGGGTTAAATTATGATCTCTTTACTACACAATTCGCCTACAAGTGTAACAAGTGTTCTTGTTCTAAATTACATTTTAGTTATATTAATTGTTATTAGTAAGTCACCTAAGATTTCTCAGAATAGCCCATCCCTGACCACAGCACCATTCACACATATAGAACAGCACCGCCACTTGGCCACACCCCCATTCACACTCAGAACAGCTCCGCCCTTGGCCACACCCCACTCACACCTCTTTGTTTACGTGAAATGTTGGGAGGTACGGTACAAGAACTTGTATGGCATAAGATCACACTGTGGGAACATTGACATATTCATCTAAATGGCATTATAAAACAAAGGTTAAACCTGTGTACATTCTGTAAGAGCACGGGGGCATTTGTACAGATGCACAATTGTTTTGGTGTGGATGGCTGGATTTTGTTAGATCAAAATGTGCGGCCGTGTCCAATAATAATTAGCAATTTTTTAACATTACTAGCTGTATAATATCGTATATTGTATTCGTTATGAATTGCATTTCTTTTCTGAATTTTGATGCCCAGTTCCTACCAGAGACTAATTTCTTTCACCAATCCCTTCCCCAGACTGACCTGATTTTTCTAATTATTTCACTAACTCCTGTGACAGCTTTAGTAATTAAAATGTCACCTAGCCCTCTACCTAAGGACAGCCTTAACAGAACTATAGATAACTTTAATTTTAAATATCCCAAACCCTAAACACCACCAAACCTGAATCTAAACAATACCTAATACGAGAGACAGTGACGGAGGTTAAGCTGAATTCTAATGAATTGAAGGATGGATTTAATAAATTAATTATCTTATTTCACCTTTTATCATTCCCCTCTACCGCCCCTTTATGTTTAATTCCATGCCAATCCATAACAAGCCCCTTGCACTATGTGAACCCACAAATGGCGGACGGGCAAAATAATTGGAAGAATTGAGCGCGTTGTCACTGAAACTTTCTAAAGAATAATATTGTCCAATGTGTGTTTTATCATCAATCAGTTTTATTATTCTTTCTTTTTTTTTTTTTTCAATCGTCTCTAGGTAAAGAAAAAAAAAAGCAGGTTTAGCTAACAAATTGCTTTCCCGATTTACTTTCCCAGAGGATTGACTGTTGTTCCCTTTAGAAATGCAAATTTACTTAAAGACACGTCTCAAAAACATGAAATACGTTTTAACATGCATTAGAGAGAAGAAAAAAAAAAGGTATATGCTAGTGTATAAACAAATATAAAAAAAAATGGATCTGGCAAAAAAATCTAAAGTCTACATTGCCCCCAAAGTGATTTAACTCTTTCAGTTTTAAATGTATCATTGAAGACACAAAGTCAACATTGAACACTGGGATGATCTCCACTAATCAGTGAAATATGTAAAATTGACAACAAAATAGTAAATTCTGGGCTGGAAAATCTTGAAAAATTCCTTACCTCTGCAGTTTCCTAAATTGTTTATTTTTCAGTACAACAAAATTAATTATCTCTATAACTATTCCATGAATTGTAGCTACCGCATTCATATTATAATTATATAGAGTAAATAATAATAATTATAATTATATCCAAGGTTGGACCAAGACATTTGCTGACTATATATAAAATTATACAGCCAATAACTAACAGCATCTCACGTGTATTTAATTAGCCACCTACACACCTTATTAGCCACATGTACATATATAATTACCCACTCACACCTGTCTAGCTAGCCACTCACACTTACCTAATTAGCATAAAGGTACAGGGTCCTCGTTAACCTCTTGTTCTTGTCAAAATTTATAATAGTTTTTCTCATTTATCATATTGTAAAGTGCTGAGGAATAAGTTGCCAATATATAAATGCCAGTAATAACAATAAATCCATAGATTTGCACACAAACACTGACACTCCACACACATCCATCTCACACACACATTAACACTTCATACACACACACACAACCCATCATTTACTGACTCTCCACACACATCCATCTCACACACACATTAACATCACACACACACACACACACACACACACCATCATTTACTGACTCTCCTCACACATCCATCTCACACACACAACCCATCATTTACTGACTCTCCACACACATCCATCTCACACACACATTAACATCACACACACACACACACAACCCATCATTTACTGACACTCCACACACATCCATCTCACACTTCACACACATACAATCATTCATTTACAAACACTGACACTCCACACACATCCATCTCACACACACATTAACACTTCATACACACACACACAACCCATCATTTACTGACTCTCCACACACATCCATCTCACACACACATTAACATCACACACACACACACATAACCCACCATTTACTGACACTCCACACACATCCATCTCACACACACATTAACACTTCACACACATACAATCATTCATTTACAAACACAGACACTCCACACACATTCATCTCACACACTCATTAACATTACACACACACACACACACACACACACACACAACCTGTCATTTACTGACACTCCACACACATACATCTCACACACACATCAACATTTCACACACATACAATCATTCATTTACAAACACTGACACTCCACACACATTCATCTCACACACACATTACCATTACACAC
Source organism: Pelobates fuscus (assembly GCF_036172605.1). Classification (NCBI taxonomy): domain Eukaryota; kingdom Metazoa; phylum Chordata; class Amphibia; order Anura; family Pelobatidae; genus Pelobates; species Pelobates fuscus. The sequence continues at coordinate 18,306,299 of NC_086319.1, read as the reverse complement.
ACACACACACACACACACACACACACACACACACAACCTGTCATTTACTGACACTCCACACACATACATCTCACACACACATCAACACTTCATACACATACAATCATTAATTTACAAACACTGACACTCCACACAGTGGTGTCTCTATGATTCATTTTTACATGGTGGGCCAGGAACAAAAGTAGGGGGGCACATTTAATCCCGCCCTCGCAGCAGTTTGACCCTGCCCCTGCCGCATCTTAAGCCCCACTTCCGACACAATGTGTGTGTTGTTTTTTTTTCACCAGGGATTATTAAAAAAACAAACACATTTCCCTTGATACAGTGCCACAGTTGGCACTGTATCCATATACACAGTCCATATACACACACACACACACACAGACTGCTGAGTCCATAGACACACAGGCTGCTGAGTCCATACACACACATAGACTGCTGAGTCCATACACACACACAGACACACAGACTGCTGAGTCCATACACACACAAAAGCTTCCTCACTAGCAGAAACACACACACAGACTGCTGAGTCCATACACAGACACACAGACTGCTGAGTCCATACACACACTCTGCTGAGTCCATACACACACTTTGCTGAGTCAACACAAACAGACACACACACATACTGCTGAGTCCATACACACACATACTGCTGAGTCCATACACACACACACACAGACTGCTGAGTCCATACACACACAGACACACACACAGACACACACACACACACACACAGACTGCTGAGTTCATACACACACACACAGAGTGCTGAGTCCATAAACACACATAGACTGCTGAGTCCACACACACAGACTGCTGAGTCCATACACACACACACAGACACACAGAGTGCTAAGTCCATACACACACAGAGACTGCTGAGTCTATCCACACACACACAGACACGCACACACACACACACACACACACACACACACAGACTGCAGAGTCCATATACACACACACACACACTCACAGACTGCTGAGTCCATACACACACACACACACACAGACTGCTGAGTTCATACACACACACAGACTGCTGAGTACACACACAAACACACACACACACACACCCCAGCATATTAAGCTACCTGTCACTGGAGGCTGTTGCTTGGCGGTCAGACAGCCATCTTCTTGCCTTTCCAACAGCAGCAAGGTCTGCTGCTTAACAGAGGGGGTGGGGCTTATGTGCAGGAGGCGGGGCTTCGTTTGGGGCGGGGCCTGTGCCGGGGAGCCTCTCAGTGCTCCCTCCGGCCACAGACAGCACCCAGCACCGTTCCAGCTGAGCTCCTCTGTCCTGCATTCCCTCAGGCTACAACAGACTGTTACAGCCCGAGGGAATAATGTAAACACATGGCCAGCAAGTTGCTGGCATTTAGGGGGGTCCAAGGGGGGGCACAGCATGATGTAGGAGGGCCATGGCCCCCTCTGCCCCCCCCCCCTAGCAACGCCACTGACTCCACACACATCCATCTCACACAAAATATTAACATTACACACACACACACAAAACCCGTAATTTACTGACCCTCCACACACATACATCTCACACACAAACAACCCTTCATTTACAAACACAGACACTCCACACACATTCATCTCACACACTCATTAACATTACACACACACACACACACACAACCTGTCATTTACTGACACTCCACACACATCCATCTCACACGCACATTAACACTTCACACACATACAATCATTCATTTACAAACACAGACACTCCACACACATTCATCTCACACACTCATTAACATTACACACACACACACACACACACACACACCCTGTCATTTACTGACACTCCACACACATACATCTCACACACATCAACATTTCACACACATACAATCATTCATTTACAAACACTGACACTCCACACACATTCATCTCACACACACATTACCATCACACACACACACACACACACACACACACAACCTGTCATTTACTGACACTCCACACACATACATCTCACACACACATCAACACTTCATACACATACAATCATTAATTTACAAACCCTGACACTCCACACAGTGGTGTCTCTATGATTCATTTTTACATGGTGGGCCAGGGACAAAAGTAGGGGGGCACATTTAACCCCGCCCTCGCAGCAGTTTGACCCTGCCCCTGCCGCATCTTAAGCCCCACTTCCGACACAATGTGTGTGTTGTTTTTTTTTCACCAGGGATTATTAAAAAAACAAACACATTTCCCTTGATACAGTGCCACAGTTGGCACTGTATCCATATACACAGTCCATATACACACACACACACACACACAGACTGCTGAGTCCATAGACACACAGGCTGCTGAGTCCATACACACACATAGACTGCTGAGTCCATACACACACACAGACACACAGACTGCTGAGTCCATACACACACAAAAGCTTCCTCACTAGCAGAAACACACACACAGACTGCTGAGTCCATACACAGACACACAGACTGCTGAGTCCATACACACACTCTGCTGAGTCCATACACACACTTTGCTGAGTCAACACAAACAGACACACACACATACTGCTGAGTCCATACACACACATACTGCTGAGTCCATACACACACACAGACTGCTGAGTTCACACACACACACACACAGACTGCTGAGTCCATACACACACAGACACACACACAGACACACACACACACACACACACAGACTGCTGAGTTCATACACACACACACACACACACACAGAGTGCTGAGTCCATAAACACACATAGACTGCTGAGTCCACACACACAGAGACTGCTGAGTCTATCCACACACACACAGACACGCACACACACACACACACACACACACAGACTGCAGAGTCCATATACACACACACACACACTCACAGACTGCTGAGTCCATAGACACACACACACACACAGACTGCTGAGTTCATACACACACACAGACTGCTGAGTACACACACAAACACACACACACACACACCCCAGCATATTAAGCTACCTGTCACTGGAGGCTGTTGCTTGGCGGTCAGACAGCCATCTTCTTGCCTTTCCAACAGCAGCAAGGTCTGCTGCTTAACAGAGGGGGTGGGGCTTATGTGCAGGAGGCGGGGCTTCGTTTGGGGCGGGGCCTGTGCCGGGGAGCCTCTCAGTGCTCCCTCCGGCCACAGACAGCACCCAGCACCGTTCCAGCTGAGCTCCTCTGTCCTGCATTCCCTCAGGCTACAACAGACTGTTACAGCCCGAGGGAATAATGTAAACACATGGCCAGCAAGTTGCTGGCATTTAGGGGGGTCCAAGGGGGGGCACAGCATGATGTAGGAGGGCCATGGCCCCCTCTGCCCCCCCCCTAGCGACGCCACTGACTCCACACACATCCATCTCACACAAAATATTAACATTACACACACACACACAAAACCCGTAATTTACTGACCCTCCACACACATACATCTCACACACAAACAACCCTTCATTTACAAACACAGACACTCCACACACATTCATCTCACACACTCATTAACATTACACACACACACACACACAACCTGTCATTTACTGACACTCCACACACATCCATCTCACACGCACATTAACACTTCACACACATACAATCATTCATTTACAAACACAGACACTCCACACACATTCATCTCACACACTCATTAACATTACACACACACACACACACACACACACACCCTGTCATTTACTGACACTCCACACACATACATCTCACACACATCAACATTTCACACACATACAATCATTCATTTACAAACACTGACACTCCACACACATTCATCTCACACACACATTACCATCACACACACACACACACACACACACACACAACCTGTCATTTACTGACACTCCACACACATACATCTCACACACATTAACACTTCACACACATACAATCATTCATTTACAAACACAGACACTCCACACACATTCATCTCACACACTCATTAACATTACACACACACACACACACACACACACAACCTGTCATTTACTGACACTCCACACACATCCATCTCACACACACATTAACACTTCACACACATACAATCATTCATTTACAAACACAGACACTCCACACACATTCATCTCACACACTCATTAACATTATACACACACACACACACACACAACCTGTCATTTACTGACACTCCACACACATACATCTCACACACACATCAACACTTCATACACATACAATCATTAATTTACAAACACTGACACTCCACACAGTGGTGTCTCTATGATTCATTTTTACATCGTGGGCCAGGGACAAAAGTAGGGGGGCACATTTAACCCCGCCCTCGCAGCAGTTTGACCCTGCCCCTGCCGCATGTTAAGCCCCACTTCCGACACAATGTGTGTGTTGTTGTTTTTTCACCAGGGATTATTAAAAAACAAACACATTCCCTTGATACAGTGCCACAGTTGGCACTGTATCCATATACACAGTCCATATACACACACACACACACACACACACACACAGACTGCTGAGTCCATAGACACACAGGCTGCTGAGTCCATACACACACATAGACTGCTGAGTCCATACACACACACAGACACACAGACTGCTGAGTCCATACACACACAAAAGCTTCCTCACTAGCAGAAACACACACACAGACTGCTGAGTCCATACACAGACACACAGACTGCTGAGTCCATACACACACTCTGCTGAGTCCATACACACACTTTGCTGAGTCAACACAAACAGACACACACACATACTGCTGAGTCCATACACACACATACTGCTGAGTCCATACACACACACAGACTGCTGAGTTCACACACACACACACACAGACTGCTGAGTCCATACACACACAGACACACACACAGACACACACACACACACACAGACTGCTGAGTTCATACACACACACACACAGAGTGCTGAGTCCATAAACACACATAGACTGCTGAGTCCACACACACAGACTGCTGAGTCCATACACACACACATAGACACACAGAGTGCTAAGTCCATACACACACAGAGACTGCTGAGTCTATCCACACACACACAGACACGCACACACACACACACACACACACAGACTGCAGAGTCCATATACACACACACACACACTCACAGACTGCTGAGTCCATACACACACACACACACACAGACTGCTGAGTTCATACACACACACAGACTGCTGAGTACACACACAAACACACACACACACACACACACCCCAGCATATTAAGCTACCTGTCACTGGAGGCTGTTGCTTGGCGGTCAGACAGCCATCTTCTTGCCTTTCCAACAGCAGCAAGGTCTGCTGCTTAACAGAGGGGGTGGGGCTTATGTGCAGGAGGCGGGGCTTCGTTTGGGGGTGGGGCCTGTGCCGGGGAGCCTCTCAGTGCTCCCTCCGGCCACAGACAGAACCCAGCACCGTTCCAGCTGAGCTCCTCTGTCCTGCATTCCCTCAGGCTACAACAGACTGTTACAGCCCGAGGGAATAATGTAAACACATGGCCAGCAAGTTGCTGGCATTTAGGGGGGTCCAAGGGGGGGCACAGCATGATGTAGGAGGGCCATGGCCCCCTCTGCCCCCCCCCCCCCCCCAGCGACGCCACTGACTCCACACACATCCATCTCACACAAAATATTAACATTACACACACACACACACAAAACCCGTAATTTACTGACCCTCCACACACATACATCTCACACACAAACAACCCTTCATTCACATACATTGACACTCCACACACAAACATCTCGCAGACACACAGCATGACACTCCTTGTAGTGGATTTGCCTCCAATTACAAACAAAATGCAGTTCAGTCACCTCTGAGGTTCTGGGTAACTTTTAATTCTGGCGAGTAGTTTATATTTAAATAAATCCCACATGCTGAATACGGCATAGCTTTATAAGCATTATATTGTAATGAGCCTTTAGCTCTGCAACTTTAATCCTCGAATGATTAATTTTACAATTGTAACAACCTCATTTACATTTCTGGGTCCCATGGCTGTAGATAGATTGCCTACAGAGATATGAAAAGTGTTACATCCTGTTAAAAGACTTTGAAAGTAATATTTATTGAGGTAATCAACTTGCTAGCATGACGAGTCAGCAAAAACATGTCAGTTCCTGAAGATAGATAGATATTTACGTAGCTGTCAAACTGATAACCTAACAAGCTCTTGAGAATATTAACTACTTTTCTATTTGCAAGACTTTGCCCCTTAAATTCTAGGCAGAGGCCTATTTATCAACTAGTATTGGTTTTAGGCACCATCATAGCATGCAAATGGCAAGCAATTTATCAAGAAGAAAATTTCATGGCTCACAAAAAAAATAAACACGTGTTTTCAATGATTAATCTGGTTTTGTGCATTGTGTATCAAGTTGTGCAGCTGGAATATTGTGATGATAGACACTAATGTTGTCCTACAAATTGTGTTAGGGAATTGCCATTAGAGTCACAATGACCTTGGATGTTAAATTATTTGGCCTTTTGGTCTATTTGCATTGGCATTCTATGTATGTTTTCTTTAATTGAGACAGCTTAATTGAGACAGCTTAATGAGTATGGCCACAAAGTCACTTCAGCCCAACTTCAATCCTCTTCAGAATGCAGCCCTGATCTGCATGTATTAGGATATTGTACCAAGTAGTTCAATGCCTGGAGGTAGAAATCTAATGAACACTTAAGAATATTTAATAAAGTTAAGTCAAGTGTGGCTCTGTTGATTGGAGAGACGATGGAAAGAATTTGACCTAATCTTGAGGGACCAGTATTTACACCATAACGTGAAGTTGACTTGTACAATGTCCCCTACCCTACCATATTCATATATCTCAGGTTGTGAAGCAGATATTTGAGGGTAGAATGTGGAGATCTTAGAGTTGGATGAAATGAAAGAGGCCACCGCTGAGTCTTCATTCTGAATTGACCATCAAGAATGTATCGTGATGCCTTCTAAACCCTTTCCCATGTTTAAGACAAGTTTGGGCGCATCATGGGGAAACTGTAACAATAAAAGCTCAATTGTTCAAAGGTGTAAGTTTTGTCCACTGACCGTCCCACATTGGAAACCAACATTCAGACAGTCGGAGGCCTAGATCAACTAATAACAATAACAGGAGCTATTATTCCCTGCTATTATTGAACCATGATCAATCGCTCACAATCTAATTCCGTTTAATCCATTTTAAAGATCTCCTTCATTTAGCCATTCTTATTTTCTGGACTCAACTACCATCACCCCATCTACAAGGTATTGGATAATTCACTTTATCCATAAAGATATTACATTTTTATTTTCCTTATTTATATACCACTTAATTTTTTTGATTTTTTGCAACTCCACATTTGATTTTTCTAAAAGTAGTATACACCTACAAGTTAATATTCTACAGTCGAGTTTCCATTTTTTCTGGAACGGTTTTATTCCACACACCAACACTTTCTCCACGAGTGTTTCCACAGAGGTGTAAATAGATATTCAGTATTTTCTTTTTTTCATGTACATGTTTTGTAGATTAACTTGGCAGTTTTTAAAAAATTCAGATGTTTACACAACTGTTTATATTCCTTATTCTTTGTGAAACTGACATCAGAAAGTGGTAGGAAAAATTTACAGGTGAAGTGTCACTGCCCAGGATGTTTTACATTATAGTTAAGCAACTCTAAATGTAACCAGTGCTTGTGAGGTTCGAAAAAAAATAATAATAATAATTTAAATGTAAAAATAAACAGCTCTTTATTCTGCAACTGGGTGCCGCCATCTTAGCTCCCTGTCAATCATTGTTCTAAGCTCTGTCCTCTGCACCTGGGAGTCAGCATAGAGAGGAGAGGAGAAATGAAACAATGTTTCTATTTCTTCTCTTCATTTGCAATGTGTGCCCTGGCTGTGCCTTGTCTAAACTGGGCTATGATGTTATTTGGATAATTTTGTCAATATATATCTAAAAGGAAATGGGGCATCTCAAGAAAGAAGGTTACCCCAAGTTATTGGTGATGTTTTATTCAAACACATGGACACGTGGGGGAATGAGACACATGGACACGTGGGGGGAGGGGTGGAATGAGAAAAATTGACGGGTTGTGGAGGTGAGACACATGGAGGGGCTGGGAGGATGAGACACGTGAAGGTGCTGGGAGAATGAGACAAACAGAAGGGCTGGGTGGGAATCAGACTCATGGAAAGACTGGGGGAGAAATGAGACACATGGTGAGGCGGGGGATGATAAACATGGAGAGACTGATCGGGGATGAGACATACGAGCGGCTGGGGGGATCATACACATGGAGGGCAGGAATGAGACACATAGAGGTGCTGGGGGATTTGACATGGGAAGGACTGGGGGGGAAATTAGATGCACAGAGGGACTTGTGGAAGAATGATACACACAAAAGGGGCTGGGGAGAGAAAAAGACACACAGAGGGGCTGAGGGCTGAGAGACACACATGAGGGGTGTAAGACACACAAAGAGGAAAATCAATAGTGGACAATATATTCAAAGGAGGTTAAGAGAAAGACAGGTGAAGATTTTTGTTTTTGCATAGTGGGGAATGCATTTTCGCCCGTGTCTCCTGCTCTCCCTGTAACTCAGTTCTTCAGCAAAGGAGTCTATGCCGAAGAGTTGATTGACAGATGAGAGAAAGACGTGTTATTAAAGGGACACCAGAACCGCTATAGTTTAATGTTTAAAGTGAAGAACACACTCATAGGACTTCAAAATAAAAAAGAAACGTCATTTTTTTACAGCTGTGCAACAGCATACATTCACCATTTCAGTCCCATTACCAAATTATGCTGTCTCGATACACTATTGGGCTGGTATTGGATGTATTTCCAGGGCTGCTTTTCGTTCCCAGTCCGGCCATGGTGGCGTACTTACACATTAGTGAATAAATGTAACATTAACTAGAGTTGTTTAGAGCTTTATAGGTAGGAGTTAGTATTTTGAATTGACTTCTATAGGGTATAATAAACCAATGTAAGGATTGACAAAGGGGCGAGGTGTGGCCTAAAATCGTGTAAATCTCTTTCAACCATCTGTAATTCCTCATTTAGGAGAAAGACAGGGTGAGTCATTAACGTCATGAATAGTGATGTCCTGAACAGTTCGCCGGGAACACGCTATGTTCGGTCCGCCCCTATTCGTCATCATTGAGTAAACTTTGACCCTGTACCTCACAGTCAGCAGACACATTCCAGCCAATCAGCAGCAGACCCTCCCTCCCAGACCCTCCCACCTACATGACGAATAGGGGGCGGACCGAACATCACGCTTGTTTGCGACCGCAAACACGCTATGTTCGCCGGCGAACGGTTCACGGTGAACTGTTCGGGACATCATTAGTCATGAATATAAAATGAAGCCAAAGTGGGTCTGAAATATAACTCCAAAATAGCCAAAATGGGGGAAAAAATTCACGTTGACTATTTTTTCTGAATTGCTATTTTTTAAAATTAATTTCAAATTCACTTTGAATTCACTTTAATTTCCCTTTGAAAACAAGAGATTTCATACCTTTGTGAATAACCTGATCATGACTGTGAGACCGAGGCTAAACAGAATTAGTAGCAGCAAAATGGGATTCAGGAAGACTAACACGTGAGCACAAGACAGTCAGTGCAATTTCCATGTCAGGTTATCGGATTGTCCATTTTATACTGAGTACGTATAATATCTACACGCTGCTCATCGGTGCGTAGAATTCATATGGTACCACAGGGAAATCAATCATTAATCTCGGAAATGATCCCCAAGGAACCGCTGTGACTAATGACTTGATTTCCCTACGGCATCATACGAATCGTACAAAGTGCCAGACAGCAGTTTTTATGTCCTGTCAGACAGCATAGAGTTATATGTGTCTGGTAAAAAAGGAAATAAAAAAATCTGTAGCTGTACAAAGGTCGTACTTGTGAATATGGCATGATGATGCTGAGACAGACAAATGAATAGTCATATTTACAGAACCACAAGCGAGCTCTGTCATTACAAAATTTAAATTCTGGGGAAACATTGTAAAAACAGACCAAGCAGCGGAAACAGTCTAATGGTTTCCATGAAGACTACTCCACTTTAAAAACTTTGCCCTAAAACTGTGTGACTCAGAACTTTACAGAATATACTCCTAAAATTAGTTTCGTACTTTTCAATACCGGTAAAATGCACTGGAGATTTCCACATGTTGCTAATCGGACTGTATTTGCACCTAGAAGAATAAGCCAAAATATTCTGTGTGAATTCACAACAATGAACAATTTAGTAATCAGCCCTATTACATCTAAATACTCTCTCAGTTTACTGTGTATTTAACTATATTTATTAATAAATCCACTTTTACCAGGGATACAGCCTGCTGCGATGCGATAGCTCTGGGGGGATATGATAGAAACATTTAAATACATAAAGGGAATCAACACAGTAAAGGAGGAGACTATATTTAAAAGAAGAAAAACTACCACAACAAGAGGACATAGTCTTAAATTAGAGGGACAAAGGTTTAAAAATAATATCATGAAGTATTACTTTACTGAGAGGGTAGTGGATGCATGGAATAGCCTTCCAGCTGAAGTGGTAGAGGTTAACACAGTAAAGGAGTTTAAGCATGCGTGGGATAGGCATAAGGTTATCCTAACTAGAAGATAAGGCCAGGGACTAATGAAAGTATTTAGAAAATTGGGCAGACTAGATGGACCGAATGGTTCTTATCTGCCGTCACATTCTATGTTTCTACAGTGCATTTTGTTTGATGTATATTAAAGTAAAAAGCAGATTGGGAGTTATGACTAGATTCACATTTCCATACCACATGTCGGTACTTTGACTTCCGCAGGTTTGTACTCTTCAGCACTGCAATGAATTAGTATCTTCTAAGCCCTAATCTGCCAAAGGTTTTTTTATAATGTGTAATACATAAACTGTTACAGTTGTAATAACAAACAGGTTGTGTCTAGTGGCAATTAATCTAATCCAATTATCTCCAAACACAGAAAAAACATACTTTTTACCAAACACCCCAAAAGTACCCTAAAAACACACAAAAGTTACATCCTCTGATAGCCCTGATCTAAGTGACCAACATATCCAAAAATCATCCAGATCAGTTCAGGGGTTCAGGAATTTCCTGGAAGTCATTTGTTTGACTGACTGCACACATGGTCCCATGCCCAAAACAGTACCATAGAATCAGGGCTAGTGGTCGATCTAGTTCGGTAGTTTAAAAATGAACAAACTACCGAACATAGTCAATGGTCTTACCCTATTGCTTGTACCGCTTGTTCAGATGAACGATCCCACCGAACAATGCCCTTCTAACTTGTGTAGAACCGAACGCAGGCGATGATGGAAGTCCAGTTTCTTTGTCCGATTTTAGTTTCATGAGATTCATGTCCAAACACTGCCGCCTGCGTTCATGCGAACAAGATGGCTGCCACTTTGTGGTCGTCCATAGGAATTGCGGCCACCCAGATGAACACTTAGAACACTGAGGTAGAAATTGCCACAAAGTAGCAATTAGGCTTAACAAGTTCCAGGGTGGTCTCTGGTTCGTGTGGCTGTTCGGTTCCCAAACCATATAGTCCAAATACACGAACAGAGACTTAAGGTCCATAGTCTGTGGGCAGGAAGCGAAAAAGCAGGCCCCTCCAGGAACTCGTGGCAAACTCAGTTGGACAGGGGAGTTTGTCACACTAACCCATACCTATAAACCCCATATAGCCCCTCTTATATCTCTTCACAGATCCACAGGTATGCCCCTTCTCGGTCTCGCCGCTCTGCCCGTGACCTTCTCCTGTCCATTGCTCGCACTCGTATGGCCAACTCACGCTTACTGGACTTCTCGCAGGCGGCTCCCTTCCTGTGGAATAGCCTGCCTACCGCCATCAGACTCTCCCCTAGTCTTGTATCTTTTGAGAAATGCCTTAAGACCCATCTCTTTAGGAAAGCATATGGCCTCCCAGAGTAACCTCTACCTTACATACCTGTCTCTTGCTCTCTCCTAAAGGGAAGCACTCTACACTGTCCTCCAGCTCTGCTTCACTCCCACCTTATATCATTGCCATTTCCTGTCCTAATGTGTTTTACGCCACACCTCCTATAGACTGTAAGCTCGTTTTCAGCAGGGTCCTCCTCAACCTATTGTTCCTACAAGTTTTCTTGTAATTGTCCTATTTATAGCTAAATGCGCTACGGAATCTGTTGGAGCTATATAAATGGCGATAATAATAATAATAGTTTATTGTTTAATGTTATTGTGCTTTCCTGTTCTGCTGATGCTTGCAATCAACTAAGTGGATTTGGCTGTGAAGCCATACAGCGCCATCTGTTGGTTGCAAGGATTTTGAAACCGTTATATGCACTACCTGAATAGCAAGGCTCGTTAATTTGCATTTCCAGGTAGATTTGCATATTATGATTTCTGCAGGCAAGGGAGACATTTTGAGTTAGTTATTATTTTTACCATCCCTTTATAAATATGTTGTTATATTATTATGAGTTCCTGTGTCTATTCCCATATGATTTGGTTATTTGTATTTTAATGAAGTTGTCACCGTAAGTTAAATGTAATGTGCTTATGGGCTAGCCCTGAGCAAAAATAAAGCTGTGTGTGCTAGTTCTTTTTGGAACTATGTGTTCTGATGGATTTGTTCAGGGATTACATATACAGAGTCTTTGGAACTGTTGGCTGGCTGCTGGGTCCTGTAGCCCGGGACAATGCAAAAAGACATTAAAATGAGATGGGCCTGAGAGCCCCAAGTGTATTTTTAAAGGAAGGAGCTAATCACAGTATATGCAGAGGTGTGGATACCTGCCTGGAAGGATAGAGATGCAGAGGAATAGGAAGTTGGGACAATAAGTGCCTGGAAGGAGAGAGTCTGAGTCTGGTTGAGTGGAAGGGTCCCTGAAAGCTACTAGGAAGTAGACTGGGTGGAGGTACTCTAATAGTGTACTATTTCAAAATGAGTTTATTCATTTAAAAGAAATGAATGTAAAGTCACAAATAAAGAGCTAAAGACCAACAACAACATATTCTTCACTTAGGAACTGACAGATGTATATACATGCACAGCAGGCAGTGTGTGTAGGTGTGATCCTGACCACAAACTGATATAACATCTCACAAGTGATATGTGAACAGCCGGCCTTAGGAGTGTGCGAGCTGTGCGGCCGCACAGGGCGCCATGGAGCAGGGGGTGGGGGCGGAGCTTCCCGTGCGGCGGGTGCGGAGCTTCCCGTGCGGCGGGGGCGGAGCTAAGTGCCGGATAAGTGCTGCAGGGGAAGCAGGAAGGAGTCCCCGCTTCCCCCACCAAACAATCTCCAGGAGCTGCACTGCCTCCACAATGAACTCCACAGGTAACTGTGTGATTGTCAGTGTTGGTGTGACTGTCTGTGTGTCTAGAGGAGGACTTAACCCTGCAAGGTAATGATTGCAGTGTATAAAAACAGCAATAATTACAGTTGCAGGGTTAAGGGTAGTGGGAGTTGGCACCTAGACCACTCCAATGGGCAGAAGTGGTCTGGGTGCCTGGAGTGTCCCTTTTAGTTACCATTATTTTTTTTAAACTTTTCAAACAGCAATCTTCACACATAAGTCGTGTTTTATGCCATATTTATGTGTTTCCCATAAATGTTATCTAATATATGTATTTTTTTTTTTTTTTTATAAAAAGAACTTGGCAGTGAAGGGGTTTAAAGAACATAACAAATGTTTTGCTGCCTTTAGAAGGAATGCTACGCAGTGCGTATTTACACACGGTGATCATTGCTACATTTGTAATGTTTAGATATCACTGACAGTTCTGTGCCAAAGTCATCCAACTACAACCGCGTATACTGTCAGAGCTATATTAGTATATCTTATTATATTTAGATGAGGGCTTAATTAAACGCATTTATTTCGTATTTCACCGTTCTGTGGCTGAAACTCCACATGCTTACATATTTATATATACACACATACACACAAATGGCGACGTAAACAGGAATAATTTATGACACTCTCGTCTCTCGGGAAAAAAAAAATAACAGTAGGACATCAGATTCCAGTAATGAGTCATAAATATACAAGCAATTGAACGATGCCTTGAAATTCTGCCATTTTATGTGCTCAGCGAGGCAGCAATGGGTCACTCCTGGTAATGTGCATGTTCTGCGTTTCCCATAATCCCGTGGGGATGTGTGAGCTATGACAGCTGCATTGCTTATATGTGACTAGACCCAGGGTGGGTATTTTACTCAAAAGAAATGCTAGTCAAATCACCAGGAGATATTGTATCATCTATCAGTGGCCATCAGTGACTCCTTCTGTCTGCTGTATTGCTGACAGTTCCAACCTCTGAATCACACGAGGATTCCAGATAGAGAACATTCAATGTTATGCATAAATAGTCTTTTTTATGTACAGAATGGGAAAAGTTAGAAATAGTGAGAATTTTAAATTACTTTTTGCCACCTAGTCATGTTATCATTTATATTTAAATGTGGCTGTGTTTTAAGATGATTATACTTATAAAGGCTCTGTTAACTGCACAGTTTTAAGCACTATAAATTGTTTGACAAAGCTGCCTATGAGTAATACTTTTATTTTTTTAAACATATGTGATTGTTATAGAAATATAAATGTTATTCCATCTCTTACAGCAACGTGCTGGATAAAGTGGAATCTAATATTACCTTACCTATTTTTTTTTAACTCCTGTGCTGGTTCTCAAACTTTTTTTTTTTTCTAGTAGGGTTCCAATTCAACTCTGCATCTTTGCAGAGAGACTAATTGTTGACTCCGCCTTTATGTTGCACACTTTATGGCAGCTTCATTGTTTCATTGTACAGCTTATAGAAGGAAGAGGAGAGAGGGCTCTTAGTACACTACAGACTTTCTCTACAAATGGTAACAGTAGCCTTTTAATCTCTGTTTTGCTGTAATTGTTCTTACTGTATGTGGACATTATACTCACATAGAGACATTATTTTAAAATTCTCTCTCTTTAAAGCGGTCTGAATCACACTCCAAGAAAAATCATTTATAGTGAAGGAATAATTATACAGAATTAGTGTGTAGCATTTACGACGGCAGTTGGGACATAATATCCACGTGTTTTCTGACACGTGGTACCACATGTTCTAACAACAGTAAAAACTTAGCACAAACCTTTGCTGCAATGTGCTACAGCGCCAATGGAGAGTAAATGTTTTGGGAGACCACTAATAAGCAAAATGTAATGGTTCAGATACTGCAGAGGGATGCTGTCACTGACCTGGTAGGTTGATGGAGATCTGGAACACCATAGCAGCAAGACAGCACATCTTTACAAGCACAGCCTCTTGGGGCTTTGAACACCTCTGGACAATTTTGTAGTGTCCAAGAGGAGCAAGCAAAAGTGAGGTCAGATGGCCCAAGATCAGGGCAGTCAGCAAAGGTGCGTAAACCGATAATGTAATCAAATCCAAGTAGCCAGACATCTAATAATGTTGGCAGCAAGGTAGAATTAGGAAACAGAAGAGTGGGAGCCCATGCAACTTTAGTCAAAGCTTAACATTTACCAAATACTGGAATGAGGTTTTAAATTAGTTTTCTTTTCAGTAGAGCCTTTTCCTGAAGGGGGAGTGTCACCAAACTCCATGATAGCAGAAATTGAGGCCAGATCCCAGATGTCCAACCCTGGAAGTATGGTCAGCCACAGCATGGTGTGGTGGGATGGAACGGGCAAAGCTGGCCAGTAAGGGACTTACCCCTAGGCCCCTGTGACAGATATATTCTGGATAAATACCTATAGTTTAGGTCCTGAAATGTGTTATGCTCACAACTTTTTATTGGTTGTTTTCTGCAACAATTAATCAACCTTTTAAAAAGAATTGCAAAGAAGATAGGAAAATAGAAAGTGAAAGGTCATTTAGAACAAGAGGCCAAGTGATGGGGGATGTTCTGTTCTTCCTGGGAAATATGGGGGGTGTAAGTGCAGATGTCTTATTAAATCTGCTGAACCATTAAAAAAATGTTAACGCAACATACTTTTTCTATGGTTTCGTGATTAATGTACAGTTTTTCTGAAGATGACAGGTTTGATTTAACCCACAAATTGCTGTGAATGTTTGACGGAGAATGTTTATTTTGTCTCTTGGAAGGGCTTTTGACTTGATAAAGGTCGACTCTCAAAAAAAACACCTCTGTAAAATAAACTGAAAAAAAAAATCATCAAATATAATTTAGGCTTTATTACATTTCGCAGATAGGAATACATAAAAAAAATATTGAATAGATGTCATTGGTTTTCTGGCCTCCTTTCTCATGTATAGCAAGGAGGATTTTGCGTAGTTAATGGAAAAAACTTTAAAAACTTTGAACATTAACCTCTGTTGTATAAATCCATGTATCCATGTGCTAATGTTTCTTTAACTTTGCAAAGCATTACAAAATCATTTTCTACTCATAAAACCCTTCTCTTTGCTACAGTAGTGTCGTTTTTTTCCCCCTGCCGAAACCTGATAATCCTTTCTTGGCTTCATTCTATCTCTCTGCATCACTGCAGATAGACTGAAAGTAATGCTGCTCGTTCCTTTCCTAATTCTTGTTGACAAATTCTATAGCTAGTGTTGGGGATGCTGCCTCCTTAAAAATGCTTTCAGATTTCTTACATCTACCAATAATTTGTAAATATGACTATTTTTGTCACATCAACTGAACTTGACACTTGTAGTATATCTACTTCTAAATTAATGGTTTAGACAGTGTCTGAAATTTTGCAAGGTGAGATCATTGTGTAATCTCTAAATGTTTTACTTCTCCAATATTTTTGTAAAATATAAAATAATAAATTAAAGTGATTAATTGTACATTTTTACATCATTTAAATTGTTTGGTATCCCTGAACCTTAATACATTCTTATAAGCAGTTGTAGTTTTATGTTATGTTTATGTACGAGCTATACTCTAAATATTTCATTAAAAGAAAATCAGTTGTAAAGGAGGTAATGGTGAGATATAATATAATCAGCCTCAGTGCTGCTAGAAGATAGTCAGTTAATAAGTTAACTAAACACCCGCAAACAGGTTCACATCATTTTTATCATAATCAGAATAATGAACACATATTTTTAATAAACTTTAATGTTGGCACGCTGATATAATTTCACACTACATAATAAAAATGTGACACTCTTCAAATTAATTTATTTTACAGTTTGGAAGCCAATTTTCATGAGATGTAGGGTTGACCGATGCTAAATTTCCATTAAGAAAATAACTTTACTTTCTAGACCTGAGTAGAAATTAAACCGGCTAGTCTGCATCAAATTACTTTGAATCTTTGAATGCACATCCAAATGATTCGATCTGTCCAGGATTTACCTCGTAGTTGTAAGAATTTGGCGTGTTACACCCTAGAAATGCCTAGTCTGAGACTGCTCCTGGTCTCCTGTTTAACACATCTCAGAGGTGGAATTCTAAGTGAATGCGGTACTTCAGAGGTTGTTACTTTGACTGGATAGCCATGGCAAACCGTATTGTCTTCTGCATAACCCAATCCCATCTTCTGATTCTCTGCATCAACAGTCTACAGGCAACTCTCTTGCCGTGCAGAAACTTTAGACGAACCCAATGGGTAGGGGCTTAGTCGGACAGAGGTGTAGTTCAGTGTACCTTGCTACACCCTTAAGGGAATGGTTTACCGGACCTTGGTGTCCTTGGTAACCGTCACGTCGTATGCTTACTCATCCCTGCGTGGCTGCCTGATCTAAAATGTAATTTATGAAAAATAGTTTCACTGTTGATGCTTGTATATCCGCAATTGTGTTCACTCTATGCACAGTGACCAATAAAAATAAAAATCTTATTAAAAAAAAATACTTACAAAAAAAAAAAAAGAAACTTGAGACGACAAGAGATTAGAGTGGACATCATGAATTGATCAACAAGCAATATAAAAAAGAGAGAATTTACCTCAAGTCATTAAGTGGCTGTGATAGTTCATTTCCATCTGCTGTGTTTTGTTAATTGAACCTCAGTTGGCCAGCCTTGTGGACTTACTGCTACCTCTAACTTAGACATCATCTGACCACCAACATAGAAACGACCTAGTTTAAGCATTGGCTATAGTTATCATTCCTGATCATTCCTGATTCATGGTCTATACTGATGTATCTTGTCCCACATGGCCTCTATGCTGATGCGTGCTCAGTCTCTTGTAGAGACCTCCATGTGATCAGCACAGATTTTTAGGCTAAGAATTCATTAACAGGTTAGCGAGGGACTAAATGTGATAAAAATCCATGGAGGGACTAAATGTGATAAAAATCCATGCACTTTTATTTGCTAAAAATGTTTACACATTTAGACCAAAACTGAGAAAATATCTCCAACAATCCCTTTGTCAATTTCTCACAATTCCCTATATAGTGACTAAAGCACAATGTATTGTTGTTGTTTTGCTATTTTCTATTCATTTTCCAAGTTTATAATCTTAACATATCTCTGCTTTTGAACAGGTGGCACAATAGACAAATATTTTACTCTATGTCAATGTAACACCTGCCTACATTGAGAAATCTCCCCCGTTTGAACACTCACTGACTGTACAATTCTGTTAAATAAAAAAAAGCCATATTTTAGAATATAGACCTTAAGTCACTGGAGAGTAGGAGATGATTTCAAAACATTTAGATAGTTACAGTTTCTTAAATTCTTTAATTTCTCTTGTGACACACTGGGAAGATGTAATATTATCACAGAGTGTAATATAAATGCCAGAACAGAGACGATTTATGATACATTGTTTTTCACAAATATTCGAGACTGGGTAATGCAGAATTCTTTAGAGAAAAGGAAAAAATAAGTAAAAGAATGAAGTACTATCTAGTTCCTGCGGACCTATGCAGGTTTTAGAAACAGTTTGATGTTTGGCATTCAACAGAAATTCCCCCAGTGCCGCTGAGAGCGACGCAGCCACCTGATTCCGATTTTTACAGCGCGGCTGAGATTCCACTGGTTGTGAATTTATAATACACAACTATTATTATGTCACTTTGGGGGTATTTATCAAGTTACAGAGAAAAAGCAGCGAGGAGCTAAGTGCACGTCGTTAGATGGAAATTTAGCTTATCTTTCACCAGTAATATTAGTGACTCCGGCAGTCTGTTAGTGGTGTACGCATTGCTGCATTTTGTTTTTGTTTTATGTTTATGGACTACAATCCCTATCATGCACACGATGTGCTGTGTAGTAGTGCATATAGCAACTGGATTGTAAGTGACACATCCCTAGTCAGATCCACTACGTTTGTTCTGTGTACTGAGAGGAATGTATGCAATGCTCTTCCCTGTTGTATGTATCATTCATATGCTGCAGGAGGGAAATCAAGTAACTAATCAATGCAGTTTCTTTAGAAATAGTCCTTGGTTGAAGGGCACTCCTAGCACCATAATAACTTCATTGGAATTAAGCTGTTATGGTGCGGAGAGGTTCCCCATTAGCAAACAGTTTAACCCGGAAGTGTTGAATCCAGCGCATGATCGCTCTGTCCATGAACATCCGTTGCAGTCAGACAGGGTCGCCGCTGATATGTGGAAAGTGTCAGTAGCTCACCATTCACCAAACAGTTTGGGAAATGTACATGTTTATCTCAATCTGTTTTATGAACTATGAGAGACTGATAGAGTGAGAGTGTCAGCTCTGAGTTCAGAGAATCCTGATTCAAGCCTTGGACTGAGTTGGATGTTCATGTGCCGAGTGATTGGGCAGCAGATTCAACACCGTGAGGTAAACTCTTCAAACCGTTACAACTTAAAGGGACACTGTAGGCACCCAGACCACTTCAGCTCATTGAAGTTGTGTGGGTGAAAACTCCCATCACCCCTAACCCTAAGCATGAAATTATTGCAGTTTTTATAAACTGCAATAATTACCTGCTAGGGCTACTCCTCCTCTAGTGGCTGTTCACCAGACAGTCACTAAAGGGACTTCCGGGTGTATAAGCGACTTTTGGTCACCTAAACGACCGATTCAAAAGCATTGAATAATGCTTTCCTATCGGGAAATCCAAATGCGAGTGTGGCCATTGCCGCGCATGCGCATTAGGTCTCCTCCGCCGGCTGAAGTCGGAGCTTGGGCGGAGCTGAGCCAGCGCCGAGGGACATCGGCACTGAACCCAGGTAAATGACAGAAGGAGGAAGCTATAGTACCAGGAAAACTAGTTTGTTTTCCTGGCACTATAATTTCCCTTTAATTCCGATTAATAAGTTGTGGTGCATGGAGTGTTCCTTTAAGAAAGGGATTTCCATATGATTTCTGCATTTTGCAGGGCACTTTTAACGTGTTGTGGATAGCAACTATACATATTCCAGGCTAATAAAGGTTTGTTATGCATTTGATGTCCTTAGAAATGTTGCATTTATCATTTGGGGAAATGATACGAGGGCGATGTGTGATTTAATTCTACATCTCAGTAGACATCAACCAGGGCCGGACTGGCCCACCGGGATACCGGGAAATTTCCCGGTGGGCCGTCGGCACCTGGGGCCGGGCAGACACCTGGGTCTGCTGGCAGCCGCTGGGGGAGCTGTTCTGGCTCTGCTCCCCAGCGCCAGCTTAATGAGACCGCGGCCGGAATATGACTTCATATTCCGGCCGCGGTCTCCTGCAGCAGCACGCAAGGGCGGGAGAGCAAAGCCAGCACAGCACAGCTTCCCATGCGGCCGCCAGCAGACCTCCCCCAGCGGCCGCCAGCAGACCTCCCCCAGCAGCCGCCAGCAGACCTCCCCCAGCAGCCGCCAGACTCCTGCACAAGTCCCCCAGCAGCCGCCAGCACAGACAGCAGTCTGCACTGCACGACCCCCTGGCAGGTAGGAGAAATGTGTGTTATGGTCTGTCTGTCATGGGGTGTGTGTCTGCCCATCATGGGGTGTGTGTCTGCCTGTCATGGGGTGTGTGTCTGTCCGTGTCATGGTGTGTGTGTCATGGTATATGTGTGTGTGTCATGGTGTGTGTGTCTGTCTGTGTCATGGTGTGTGTGTGGTTCTGTCTGTGTCATGGTGTGTGTGTGTGTCATGGTATATGTGTGTTTCTGTGTCTGTCATGGTGTATATGTGTGTTTTAAAAATAGTGTTTTTGCTCACCTTTTTTCCCCCCACGCAGCGTGCTGGTCTCCCCTCGACTGGCCCTGCCTCTATGGCTAAGATCATCAAGCTTGATGATCTCAGCCAATCCAATGCTTTGCCATAGGATTGGCTCTAAAACGCTACACCAATCAGCATCTCCTCATAGAGATGCATTGAATCAATGTATCTCTATGGGGAACGTTCAGCACCTCCAGAGTGTGGAGGCCCTGAATGTAGGTGCACTGACACAGAAAGCACCTCTAGTGACCGTCTGAGTGACTGTCACTAGCGGTGTCACTTTGAAGCAATGTAAACACTGCCTTTTCTCTGAAAAGTCAGTGTTTACGTTGAAAACCTGTAGAGACATGCTATAGACACCAGTACCACTAGATTAAGCTGTGTGTGTGTGTGTGTGTGCGTCTGCTAGTGAGCTTGCTTGCATGTGTGTGTGTGCCTGCTAGTGAGTGAGCTTGTGTTTTTATGTCAAGAGCTGATGTATATCAGTTAGATTGTTTGTCTATTAGGCTGTGTATCAATGAGCTTGTGTGTGTCAGTGAGATTGTCTGTGTCTGCATGTGAGTATGCTTACTGTATAATTAAATGTTTTACTCTGAAAGGACCAATATTTTATATTAGAAAAAGCAATCTATATATATATAAAACTCAATCATCTGTCATCTGGGGTGGTAAGACATAGCCTTACATATTACATACGGCAATATATGGCGCAATGACTTATGGGGCTGGCATAACATTTTTTTCCAGGGCTGCTTTGTATCCCCAGTCCGGCCCTGACATCAACATGTCAAACCGTGCGCCAGCGTGATATGGCTGTAGACGCTTTCCAAAGCCAACCAATCAGATTGCAGATTGATGTTACTCAGTCAGAATTCGGTGTCTGTGGAGCTTTTATTCTGAAACATTCCATAGTGTGAGGGTATAGTTTGGGGGGTTTTGAATAACATCTCGTATTCTTCATATTTTTTTTTACTAAAGCTGCATTGCAATCCTTTCTGTTTATTAATTTCTGCCTTAATTGGGTCAAAGACGATGCTTTCAAATGTAACAAAGTGAAACATCATTTTTTCACAATTTCTTTAATTAGGTATCAGTGCCCAAAGGAATTCGGGTTAGTTAACTGAATTGAATTCTCCAGATCCCCGGTTGGATCATCTGCCCTTGCTACCTGGCTGTATGTAGCTTTCATGTGCTACAGGGAGTGGGTATGAAGTAATTTATCATTGAGAACTTTTGCAGCATATGAATTCAACAGACATCAAGGCACAGTGAAGAGTGGGCTACAACAGCAATTAAATAGCCCAAATTGAGACAAGATCCGCAGATTGCACTCCCTTTCTTAATTTTATATTAGTTATTTGAAACTATTATTTCAATACTAGAATACAATAATAGTAATAATAAAATAATACATGATGTAGTTTAATACTGTGCTGCGCCTGCGAGGCAACAACCCACGATCCTCTCTATACTAGTGGTCCAAGGGCTAGTTGCCCCCCTGCCAGCCCACCCCTATTAGGCAACTATTTTCAAATATTGCCCGTAATCACTGAAGGGACACTCTAGGCACCATAACCATTTAATGTCATTGACTTTTATTGGGTACCTGGAGTTCCTGGACGCTATCTCTCCACTCAGTGTTCAATTCTTTTCTGTGGCCAATCTCAGCCAATCACAGCTGCCCATTGCAGCTCAGGTAAATAATACCCAAACAGAACTGAGGGGATTGGCTGCAGGGACTTTCGTTTAGTGTTAACCCATAAATTTGAAAGGGAGGCATGTGATTGGTGGAACCACTTCCTGGTATGGGCACTGTTTCTGCTGCTGCATGTCTTGAGATTTGCAGCAGCTGCAGGTACATTTATTTAAAAAAAACAAAAGTTTGATTTAATTTAATTTTTAAGGTATTAATTTTACTGTATTAAAAACAGGAGCCACTCTGAGTATCCCTTTAAGGGCCCCCACAGCAGCAGGGTCAGAGCAATGTGTAGTGGGAAGTACATTAATGAAAAGTGTAATTAGGACTAGGTGTAATTTATTACACTATTGGTTTTGCTTTGCAGCAAAATAGATGATAGAATTAATAACACATTAAAAACCATTGAGGTTTTTTCCTGAGGCAACTGAAGCTATTAGTATTATTATCATTTATTTATATAGCGCAAACTAATTCCCCATGCTGCGTATAGTGAGTAATGAGTAGAGCAAAACTTAATATAACAAATGTCTGCGGCAGGGTTTGACGGACTTGCCTGCAAGCTTGCAATCTTATCTGCACATTTAAAACGAGGTACAGAGAAGGTTTTGTAAGAGAAACAGTTATTCAATTAAGTAAGAATGGTGCAGCATTGAAAAGGGAACCACAAATATTATAGGGTTACTAAACAAAAAACTGAATTTTGCACAGAATGAATATTAGCCAACTGTAACTCAAGTTCCGGGCTGGTTAATGACATCCCTATGATGCTACCTGAAATGGAGATTTTTATGCGGCAGAAGAGGGGTTAATCGCAGCATATGCAGCATTTCAATGTGATATACTGTACATGCAGACTCCAGGTACCATGACCACTTCAAATCAATGCAGTGGTCATGGTGTTTGGCATAACCCTTTAAGCAAGCATAGCCAAAATGCAACGGGTTGCAATTAATCAATTTTTTGATTTATGTTAAGTTCATCAGCTTTGCCCACTGTAATTGCTGTGATTGTGCGTGCATCAGTGTACACGTGTCATTAACGATGTCAATTGGCAAGATGGCGATGGGAGCAGTGCTAGAGAGAAGAGAAGTGGTAGGTTAATAATTGAGAAAGTAATGAAATGTAAAATGTATCCCTATAATAACATGTTTAATAAGATAATGACCCAGTAGGGTTGAAAGGTTGATGCTTTTGGGCAGATATTATTAAAGGAACACCATAGGCTCAGGAACACAAATATATATTCCTGTCCCTATAGTGTTAAAACCACAATCTAGCCCCTCTGACCACCCTTGTCTCTCAAAATATAGTAAAACCTTACTTCTATTCAAGTCTGCAGCTGCTGGCTCTGCCCGTGATCTGCCTGCTTGGGTGACATCATCAGAAGTTATTCTCTGAGCCAATCACAATGCTTCCCCATAGGCTGATTGGCTGAGACTACCAAGGCAGCAGATCAGGGGCAGAGCCAGCACAAGTCTAACACAGCCCTGGCAAATCAGCATCTCATAGAGATGAATTCAATCAATGAATCTCTATGGAGAAAGTTCAGTGTCTGCATGCAGAGGGAGGAGAAACTAAATCACAGGATGCTGTGCAGCACTGCCTCAGGAAGCACCTCTAGTAGCCATCTGAGTAGTGGCCAGTGAAGTTATCACTAGGCTGTAATGTAAACACTGCATTTTCTCTCAAACGACAGTGCTTACAGCAAAAAGCCTGAAGGTAATGATTCTACTCACCAGAACAAATTCAATAAGCTGTAGTTGTTCTGGTGGCTATAGTGTCCCTTTAAAGTTTATTCCACAGTTAGAAGTCCTCTGAGTGCGGCCAATTTGTTTGCTCTCGATATATACTGTATATATATATACACACACCTTTTTTGGAGTTGCTCTCAGTGTACTGTTGTTTAAATATGGCCTTGATTTAATATAAATTTTTATTTACTTATTTCTTTCTTTATTTTTTTGGTGCATAAGGTAATCATGCAGGTTTGCTCCGCTACAACAGCAGGTGCAAACCTAATATCAGGCATAGCATAACATTTTTGTGAACAGGAAAAGCATTGCATATTGTTTTTGTGCAGATTGAGAACACTTAAAAACGAGTGACATTCGTGCAATGCGGTGCGTGGTGTGCTTCCGCTATGCATATCTATCCAGTAACACTATTTTTGTTTTTTAACCATTTTTGTTCAACAAGATTGTTAATCACACAGGGCAACCAGATTGCAGGGAAATTAGAGTTCAGTTAAAGCAAACAAGCGTATGTAAAAATATCACATTTTTAATACATAAAATTTTAAAATTATTTTATTTTATGAAGAGTATTTAAATGTTAAAATTTTTTAATATTTTGACTTTTTTTTATATATTTATATATTTTTTATATATTACCGTATATTGTTTTCATATTTTTTATAACATTTTATAAAAATCTTAAATTGAGGCATGTGTTAGACATTGATATTGCTGATGTAGAAGTGTAAAGAATTGAAGTGTAGAAGCTGGACCATGTGAGAATACATAAGGGGAAACCTAGATTTTAAGAAAAACTGCTAGAAAAAATAGTTTGACACCGAATCTGTGATGATGCCCATAGCATTATATCACCACAAGCAGTACAATAAGCTCAAGTAGATGTGGTGCTTAGAATGCTTATTTAATGGGAGCATTACTTATTGAAGTAAATATGTCATGATAGGGTCACCTTGAAGGCTGAGAAGTAACATTTCCTAAATTTCTAATAATTAGCAAATTCTGCTGAAACTTTACATCGAAGGATACTAAAGAGTAGATTTACAATATTTTTTTTTTTTCATGAGGTTTTAAAGAGAAACTATATTGCCAGGAAAACAAACTCATTTTCCTGGCACTATAGATTCCCCTGCATCAAGGCCCTGTTCTGTCACTTACCTGGGTCCAGCGCCGAGGGACAATGTCTGGCTTGGGTCCAGCTTCTCTTCTCCCCCACCGACGTTAGCCGGCGGAGGAGAGCTAATGCACATGCGCAGCAATGGTCACGCTCGCTTTAAAATGTCACCATTGCATGGTGTAGGGTGCTGGAGTGGTCTGGGTGCCTATAGTGTCCCTTTAATTGAATAAAAACGCCAAAAAGGTAACCTGCGCCCTATCCCAAATGCACATTTGAATAACTCGAGGATTTTTTGTATCACTTTAATGGCCA
This sequence comes from Pelobates fuscus, assembly GCF_036172605.1. Classification (NCBI taxonomy): domain Eukaryota; kingdom Metazoa; phylum Chordata; class Amphibia; order Anura; family Pelobatidae; genus Pelobates; species Pelobates fuscus. The sequence goes on along the minus strand of NC_086319.1, from coordinate 18,280,300 downwards.
TTTAAGTGTAAGCTCATCTGCCAAGTCGAGGCAAACCTCTTAGACTAACACTACACTAACAATTCACCTTGCTTCCTTCAGCTAAAGGCAAAATCTCTAATGAGACAGAGAAGTGTATTTTTTAAACCGCTACAGACTTATTAACCCTTAATAGGGAACACATGGGGTGGGCGGCAGCATTGTAACATAGTTACCTGTGTGGTACAAATACACAAAAATAAGTCCTGTGCTCAGACTCCCACTACTCCTGTGCGGAAGCAATAACTAGAGTACTAAACAGTCCCTGTTACCTGCACACTATCTCAAATCCCTACGCACATATAAAATAACTGGCCATTAAAGTGTGAGCTCACCGGCCATGTCAAGGTTTTAATTGAGTGTGAAAGAAAAATAATCACGGATGTAGAAAAGAAAAGGGAAGGAATTGAATAATGATGAATTCAACACTTGGAATCAGCGTACATAATGGCATAAATGTATATCGCAGTGTGAGAATGCTTCTTTTATATAGCAATGCCTGATGTATAATAACTATCTGAACACTGAACCAATATACAGTACAAACCCTGCATACTTAGATATCAGCACGTGAGCTAAATATCGGAAGCCCTAAATCAGCTTGGAGATGTGTCCTGCAAAACCAAGCAATCCTGCACTGGTAAGGAATATTAAGACTTTGCCATACGTACAGAATGTTGTGTGACTTTCCTTAATAAACCAGTGTAACCAGTATGTGACCAATCTGAGAGAAGTAGGTCATCTTCCAAGTAAGGCTACCAGGAGTCTATCAAATTCACTGAATTACGTTACAGCTAGTCGTTATCTGCAGGCTTATTCAGTAACATGAGAATTCAAAGTAAATTTAAAATGTTAGTTCAATATAGCCTAAATGGAAACATTCTTCAGTTTGGCTATTCTTGAGTTAAAGTTTAAATTCACTGTTAATTCTTACTTTTGTAAATAACGCTACTAGTGTTGCATGATGTAAGGCATTCGCTTTTGTACCACGCCGTAGTCACACATTGAAAATGGTATTTTAACTAAATCACTTGGAATTAAGCAAAAGGGTAAATGAGGAAATTCCGACAGGCACAGAGGAAAAGCATCAGGACTCCAATGTGACCCAACACGCAGGATGTAATAGAAAAATGTATCCCGGAACTTAGAGTGGCCGAACTCTACGTTAGACAGCTACAGAATAGTCAAGAACAAGCCAGGGTCGAGGGAGCCAGAAATCACCAAAACAAGGTATACAAGCCGAGTCAGGAAACCAGATATTAGGAGAGTCGATGTACGTGAGCCGAGTCAAAAATATGAGAATGGAGAGTAGTCAGTTTAGCCGAAGTCAAAATACCAAATAGTTAAAAACCAAATAAAGGATACAAAGGCGCTAATAACTTCTTAAACCCGGTGCAGCTAAAATTACCCAAGTGTAGTGTCACCTCTTACACTTAAAAATGTGATTAAGAAAAGAAAAAGGTAATTAGCGCTCACAGAAAGAATTAGGTGTTACCTTGTACATACAATATTTCAGGTAATCACACAAACAGGTTTTCCTTGTAACCTACATATAAATAAATGAAACACACATAGTGTAACCTGTATATACAGTACTAAAGTGAGAAAAAAGGATTTTCTTCAAACTCACAATTTTCAGAGCCTTTTACAAGTTGGCTCTAAACTTTTAGCGCTTATCGTCTCCATCTTGAGACATATAATATGAATCCTTCAGGACGATAAGCGCTAAAAGTTTAGAGCCAACTTGTAAAAGGCTCTGAAAATTGTGAGTTTGAAGAAAATCCTGTTTTCTCACTTTAATACTGTATATACAGGTTATACTATGTGTGTTTCGTTTATTTATATGTAGGTTACAAGGAAAACCTGTTTGTGTGATTACCTGAAATATTGTATGTACAAGGTAACACCTATTTCTTTCTGTGAATTTCTTTCTAATTACCTTTTTCTTTTCTAAAATACCAAATAGAACCACCATATGTAAAGCACTATTGGGAACTAACAAAAGAACCACAACAAGGCAAAGTCCTATGTGCGAACCGGCCTTGTATAGGTTGGCTCTTTAAATTGGAAGCCACGCCCCCAAAACACTTGAGTCCGAACGTTTTGGAGGGCCGTGACATCATCGGCGTCATGACGTCAGCATGTGATGACGTCATTAGCGTCATGAAGTCGGCGTACGTGTGTCCCCCGTCATAAAAGAGGGTGGAGCTAGAGCGGCCGGCGTTGGAACCGCTGGAGTGGAGACTGGAAGCAGGAACACGGACAGAAATGTGAGTGAGCATGACAAAAAGTATCCTAAAACAGAAGACAAGGATAGAAATAAAAATTATATTAATAAAAGGTTTGTTTGTTGTGTTTAGATGAAAGTAAAAACATTGATATAAGAACCGAAGTTTGTAGGTGTACCAGATTGCGAGCTTGTTTAGAATTAGATGTGTGCCTTGTTAAACTATTGTACAGCGCTGCACAATATGTTGGAGCTATATACTGTAGCAGTACTTACCCTTCCGGGTGCCGGCCGGGGTCCTCTATTCAAGCCGCGCGCGGCTCATCCGATGGCTGGAGATGGAGGGCGGGCAGTGACCACGAGAAGCGGTCACGTGTCCCGCCTGACACTAAGAGCGCGCCGCGAGTCTCGGGCGCGCTCTTAAAGGGACAGTGGGAGCCTAATTAGAAAAGGTCTCCCATTGGTCCCTGTCATGCCACACTCCCCATACAATTACCTTTTGGGGGTGTGGATATGACAGGGACCAATCATAATAGAGGTTTGGCTATGTATACTTACCTCTTTCCCTTGTTCCTTGCCCTATCGTGGTTTCTGCTACAGTTCCCTTTAGCGGTTGTGGTGTTCAGTTGTGTTTCTTCGTTTTGACCTTGGCTTTGTATTCTGACTTCGTTTACTCTTTATCCTTATCTGTTCTGTTTGCCGGCTTGCTGTTTACTGTGTACCAGACCCCGGCTAGTCCTAGTTTACGCTGTCTCTCTGTGCCCTTGACCTCGGATCGTTCCTGACTCTGTACTTCTCCAATATATGTTGCTCTAAGGTCCGGTAGACGTATCTTCCCTCTGTGTTGTCTTCTGTTTAGCTGGATCCTGCGTGTTGGGGTATAATCTCGTTACATATACATAACTGTACCAGCCAAAACAGGTGGACTATTAGTGGTGCTGTTCACCAACCAAATCTGCAAGGAATTGGAAACATTTTCTTTGGTTTCAGGAAGTGTGCTCCATAATGCAGTTTGGTTTCAGGAAGTGTGCTCCATAATGCAGTTTGGTTTCAGGAAGTGTGCTCCATAATGCAGTTTGGTTTCAGGAAGTGTGCTCCATAATGCAGTTTGGTTTCAGGAAGTGTGCTCCCTAATGCAGTTTGGTTTTAGGAAGTGCGCTTTATAATGCAGTTTGGTTTCAGGAAGTGTGCTCCATAATGCAGTTTGGTTTTAGGAAGTGTGCTCCATAATGCAGTTTGGTTTCAGGAAGTGTGCTCCATAATGCAGTTTGGTTTCAGGAAGTGTGCTCCATAATGCAGTTTGGTTTCAGGAAGTGTGCTCCATAATGCAGTTTGGTTTCAGGAAGTGTGCTCCATAATGCAGTTTGGTTTCAGGGACTGTGCTCCATAATGCAGTTTGGTTTTAGGAAGTGTGCTCCGTAATGCAGTTTGGTTTCAGGAAGTGCGCTTTATAATGCAGTTTGGTTTCAGGAAGTGTGCTCCATAATGCAGTTTGGTTTCAGGAAGTGTGTTCCATAATGCAGTTTGGTTTCAGGAAGTGTGCTCCATAATGCAGTTTGGTTTCAGGAAGTGCGCTTTATAATGCAGTTTGGTTTCAGGAAGTGTGCTCCATAATGCAGTTTGGTTTCAGGAAGTGTGTTCCATAATGCAGTTTGGTTTCAGGAAGTGTGCTCCATAATGCAGTTTGGTTTTAGGAAGCAGGGCCGCCATCGGGGGGTGACAACCATGACTGCTCTGGCAGTCCTGGGCCCCACTTTCCCTCTCTGCACACATAGATAGCGAATATCGCGATCTATGTGTGCAGCCGCGGGCCCTCCGGCTTCCCTGTTAACGCAGAGGGCGCCAACACGCAGCCTCTTCTCGTCTCGTCTCTGCTAATAACTCTCGCGAGACCCGGTTGCCATGGCAACGCTCCGCGGGTCTCGCGAGAGTTATTGGAGGAGAGAAGAGAAGAGGCTGTGTGCTGCCTGGGCCCCCCTCTGCGGTAACAGGGAAGCCGGGAGGCCCCACCAGACCACCAGGGATGGAATCTCCCCCCTCCCTAGACACAGGTAAGCAGGGAGGGGGGAGAAACAATTTAATTAAATTATAAAAAAAAACATTATGTTAAAATGCTCCCCCCTACCCCAGATTGCACATTTACACACACACACTGCATACACTGACACAACACACACACACACACACACACACACACACACTACATACATTGACACAACACACACAGACACACACTATATACACTGACACAACACACACACTATATACACTGACACAACACACACACACTGCATACACTGACACAACACACACACACACACTACATACACTGACACAACACACACACACTATATACACTAACACAAAACATACACACTACATACACTGACACAACACACACTACATACACTGACACAACACACACACTGCACACACTGACACAACACACACACACTACATACACTGACACAACACACACACTACATACACTGACACAACACACACACTGCATACACTGACACAACACACACACACACTATATACACTAACACAACACACACTACAGACACTAACACAACACACACACACTACATACACTGACACAACACACACATTACATACACAACACACACTGCATACACTGACACAACACACACTACATACACTGACACAACACACACTACATACACTGACAACACACACACACTGCATACACTGACACAACACACACACACACTACATACACTGACACAACACACACACACTGCATACACCGACACAACACACACTGCATACACCAACACAACACACACACACTACATACAATGACACAACACACACACACACACACTACATACACTGACACAACACACACACACACACTGCATACACTGACACAACACACACACACTGCATACACTAACACAACACACACTCTGCATACACTAACACAACACACACTGCATACACTAACACAACACACACTGCATACACTGACACAACACACACTGCATACACTAATACAACACACTGCATACACTAACACAACATACATACTGCATACACTAACAACACACACACTGCATACACTAATACAACACACACACTGCATACACTAACACACACAGTGCATACACTAATACACTAATACAATACACACACTGCATTCACTAATACAACATGCACTCTGCATACATTACACTAACACACTCTCTGCATCCGCTACACACTAACACACTCTCTGCATCCGCTACACACTAACACACTCTCTGCATCCGCTACACACTAACACACTCTCTGCATTCGCTACACACTAACACACACTCTGCATTCACTACACTAACACACACTCTGCATCCGCTACACACTAACACACACTCTGCATTCACTACACTAACACACACTCTGCATCCGCTACACACTAACACACACTATGCATCCGCTACACACTTACACACTCTCTGCATTCACTACACATTAACACACTCTCTGCATTCACTACACTAACACACTCTCTGCATTCACTACACATTAACACACTCTCTGCATTCACTACAAATTTACACACTCTGCATTCACTACACCCTAACACACACTCTGCATTTATTACACACTAACACACACTCTGCATTTATTACACACTAACACACACTCTGCATTTATTACACACTAACACACACTCTGCATTTATTACACACCAACACACACTCTGCATTCACTAAACTATGCACACACTCTGGATTCACTATACTGACACACACTCTGCATTCACTACACTAACATACACTCTGCATCAACTGTACACACAGGATCCACTACACAAACATCCTGTATTCACAGTACACACACTACATCCACCACAAATTGAAACACTCTGCATTCACTATACACAGATACTGTGTCTAATACACACACTACATCCACTACAGACACTGCATCCACTAAACACATTTCCTCTAGTACATACAAACACTACATCCACTACACAAACACACACTACATCACTGTACACACACTACATCCACTACTCAAACACACTCTGCGTTCACTATACACACTGCATCTGCTACACAAACACACACTCTGCATTCACTGCACAAACAGTATCTAATACACACAAACACTACATCCATTACACACATTCTAATTCACTTCCACTATACACACCACATTCAGTCCCGCATCATTGTCAGCGGACTAGGTAGGGCGTGGGCGGGCCCGGGAGGGAGGGGGACCTTGTGCTTTGTCAGATGGCAGCCCTGTTAGGAAGTGTGCTCCGTAATGCAGTTTGGTTTTAGGAAGTGTGCTCCATAATGCAGTTTGGTTTTAGGAAGTGTGCTCCATAATGCAGTTTGGTTTCAGGAAGTGTGCTCCATAATGCAGTTTGGTTTCAGGAAGTGTGCTCCATAATGCAGTTTGGTTTCAGGAAGTGTGGTCCATAATGCAGTTTGGTTTCAGGAAGTGTGCTCCATAATGCAGTTTGGTTTCAGGAAGTGTGCTCCATAATGCAGTTTGGTTTCAGGAAGTGTACTCCATAATGCAGTTTGGTTTCAGGAAGTGTGCTCCACAATGCAGTTTGGTTTCAGGAAGTGTGCTCCATAATGCAGTTTGGTTTCAGGAAGTGTACTCCATAATGCAGTTTGGTTTCAGGAAGTGTACTCCATAATGTAGCCCCATGTAGCTAGAGCGCAGCTAAGCGGAAAAAGGCCTTGACAGGGGTTAGGAGGCGGGCTTAGGAGGAAGTAAGCAAGGGTTGGAATTATGGGTAAGTAGGATTGGCTATTTAAATGAGCAGCCATTTTAGGTGAGTCATTCTAACTTTCTACCTGGTTTGTGTTTGTGTTCACCTCGGTGTGCGCGGACTTTGCTTGGTCGGATTTCTTTTGTCTCCTCTGAAGGGCCAATGGACGACGTGGAGCGTTTGCTGGAGGGGATCAGGTCGGCAGCACGGCATCAGGGTGCGGACTGGCTACGGGCCCAGCTAGGCCCTGCCCTGGCGGAGGTGGCGGATCGGGACGGCGATGGCGGTAGACCGGTTCGGGCCCGGAGGCTCCCGAGGAGGCTAAGCCCGGGCGCGGGGCCCGGTGAAGTTATCCCCGGAGGCAGTGGAGTTTCGGTTGCGGCCGGCAGCAGGCCCGGTAGCCGCGTGGTCGAGGCCTTGCCTCCCCGCGTGCGGCCGGAGCCTCGGATGAGCACTCGGAGGCGGAAGGATATCGTGGACGGGGACGCTGCTGCTTTCGGGTCAGAGGTGACCGGGCGGCCCCCTGGTGGCTCAGGAACCGCGGAGGGGAGGTCCAGGAGGGCTTCCCCCTATCGGAGAGTGATGATGATGATGAGTCTGGATCCGGGAGACCGCATGGCCAGCCTAGGAGGCAACAGGCAAGTGCAGAGGGCTCCGGCCGGGGCCCTCTTGGCGGGAAGGATGCTAGGGGGAGCTCTGCCACAGGGGGGGGCAGGAGTAGGCCTGTAGAGGGCGCCCGGGCCCTAGTCGTACGGGGGGAGGGTCCTGGGGCCCCTAAGAGAAAGTGTGGTTTAAAAGGGGTGAGTTCCAAGGGCGGTGGGGGTTCTCGGGGTGTGGCCAGGCCAGTGAGCGGGTCCCCCAAAGGGGTGGATGGTAGGTCTGGGCTGGCAGGGTCTGGTAAGCATGGGGGGATGGGTAGAGGGGCTGTGGCAGGTCGGCTGTGGCAGGTGCGGGGAGGGGGGTCCCGGAGGTAGATAGGCAGAGAAGTGGGGTAGGCGGGGGATTGGGATCCTCTGTAGTGGGTGGGCGGCGGGGGGGCTGTGGCCTACGGGGGGGTCCGGGTTCTGGGAGTAGTAGTGGCAGCCCCTCGCCAGTTAGATCTCCGGAGTCCCGGGATACTCGGGGAGGTCAGATCGGCACTGCTCCCCCTCGGACAGCTCGGCAGGGGATGGTGAGGCAGCCCCTAGGTATGGTCGGCGGGGGCGGCCTACTGGTAGAGACGGGAGGAGTCGTAGTCCCAGGGGTGCCCAGGTGCCACGGGGTAGTACAGCTCAGCGGGAGGCTTCGGTGCAGAGCAGGCGCTCCCGGGGTCGTGACGGGAGGGGAGTTGATGTTCGTTACACCCTACCCAGGACTTCTTCTCCTTGTCCTAGGTCTCGGAGCCGTTCTGCCTCCTTGCAGGCAGGACACCGGGTGGGCTCCCCGGTCGGCGAGACAGCGGCGGAAGTTCCTCTTCCTGGACGTCGGGTGATCAGCACTGCAGTCCCCACCGTTCAGGTGTCGGGGGGCTTGGCCGGTGAGTATCTTTTGAGGGTCCGCTGGGGGTTCACTTGAAACAGGACGTAAAGGATAAGATATGGAAGGGTGAGTTCTGTGAGATTTTCTCCCTCCTCCCATTAGAGGACTTTATTGACCTCAAAGAGGAGGATAAGAAGGATGAGAAAAAGGAGGAGGAGGAGGAAAAGAGGAAGCGGTATCGCAAGATTCAGAAATCCTTTGGTAATTGGTTGAGGGCCTTTTGCGTGCTGGCTAGCGTGCTCGGCGAGAAATCGCCGGGGTTATGCTCGTCTCTGTTTTGCTATCTGGATGGCATTTGGGAAGCGTACCGTACTTACGGGGGGTTGGCGTGGTGGCGGTATGACGAGCAGTTTAGGCAACGGCTGGCGGCTAATCCAGGTATGAGGTGGGATCAGATGGACCTGCCGCTCTGGATGAAGCTGATGATGGCGCAGAAGGCGCAGCCCTTTCAGAACTCGGCCGGCGCAAGGGGGTAGTCCGCCTCGTCGGCCACCTTACAAAAGGGCTTATGCTGGCTCTATAATGAGGGCCAATGCAAATGGGGGGCCACCTGTCGTTTCAAGCACGAGTGCTCCGGATGCGGGGGCGCTCATGGGCTCAACCGCTACTTCAAGAAGGGTAAGTCCGGAGGCGCCGGTGCGGCTGTCGCGGCCGGGGGAGGGGGTGCATCCGCTTCCCCGGGGCTTAACCCCAGTGAGGCTAAGCGCGATGGAGCCGTGCCTAAGCCGCTACGGTAACAGGGCGGATGCTGCTGTGCTCCTGGCGGGTTTTGCAACGGGTTTTTTTTATTCCGTTTCAGGAGCGGGAGGGGGGATCGGGGAGGCTGCGCAACCTGAAGTCTGTTGCTGACTTCCCGGACGTGGTGAGGGAGAAACTGGGCAAAGAAGTCGGGCTGGGCCGCATGGCGGGCCCGTTCGCAGTGCCTCCGATGGAGGGCCTGAGGATTTCCCCACTTGGGGTGGTTCCCAAGAAGGAGCCGGGTAAATTTAGACTCATTCACCATCTCTCATACCCGAAAGGGGAGTCGGTGAATGACGGTATTAGTAAGGACTTATGCTCGGTGTCGTATGCATCTTTCGACCGGGCGGTCAAACTGGTCAGGCGGGCCGGGCATGGGGCTCTGATGGCTAAAGTGGACATTGAAGCAGCGTTTCGGCTGCTGCCGGTCCACCCGGACTGTCATCACCTGCTGGGGTGTTTCTTCGAAGGGGCCTACTTCGTGGACTTGTGCCTGTCCATGGGTTGTTCCATTTCGTGCTCCTATTTTGAGAAATGTAGCACTTTTCTCGAATGGGTGGTACGGGAGGAGGCGGGGAATCGTTCGATTGTGCATTATTTGGATGATTTTCTGTGTGTGGGGCCGGCTGGTTCCTTGGAATGCCTGCGCCTGCTGCGGACGGTTGAGTGGGTGGTGGGCCACTTCGGGGTTCCGCTGGCGGCGGATAAAACTGAAGGCCCGACCACGTGTCTGAGTTTCCTGGGACTGGAGATTGACTCAGGGCTGGGCGAATGTCGGCTGCCCAGGGATAAGCTGGACAGGCTTAGAGGGGCAGTGGCTGCGGTGGCTGGGGCGCGCAAGGTTACCCTGCGGCAGCTGCAGTCTTTGATTGGGCTGCTCAATTTTGCGTGCCGGGTCATACCAATGGGGAGGGTCTTCAGTCGCAGTTTGTCGGCTGCTACCGCGGGGGTTCGGTCCCCGCACCATTTCATCCGGGTGTCGGCGGCCATGAGAGCGGACTTGGGCATCTGGGATGCCTTCTTGCGGGATTTTAATGGGACGGTGTTGTTCCGGCAGGAGGGCCAGTCGTCGGCCGAGCTGGAGCTTTTCACGGATGCATCGGGCAGTGTGGGCTTTGGGGCATATTTTGGTGGCTGCTGGTGCGCGGAGAGGTGGCCGGAATCTTGGGGATCGAGCCCTCTTATGCGCAACTTGGCTTTCCTTGAGTTGTTCCCGTTGGTCGTCGCAATGGCACTGTGGGGCGACGGGCTGCGCGATCGGAAGGTGGTCTTTTTCTCGGACAACATGGCAGTGGTACACACGGTGAATCGTCAGTCTGCGGCCTCAAAGCCGGTGGTTAAGCTGCTTAGGCGACTTGTATTGCTGTGTATGTCTCGGAATGTTGTTTTTCGCGCGCGCCATGTGCCAGGCTATTTGAATGAGGTAGCTGATGCTCTGTCTCGTTTTCAGTGGTCCCGATTCTGGCTGTCGGCGCCGGGGGCATCGAAGGAAGGGCAGGCTTGCCCGGACGAGATTTGGCAGCTGGGAGCATCCTGCTTGGAGGACTTGTGAAGGCTTCTCTGGCACCGGCCACTTGGGCCTCGTACAGTAAGGTTTGGGGCTCGTGGGAGCGGTCGCTGGACGGGTTGGCCATAGACAGCGGGAATGCCCTGCGGGATGCTTTCCTGTGGTACACCTGTCAGTTGCTGGCAAAAGGGCCGTCCCCTGCCGTGGTGGACAGGTCCATGGCGGCGATGGCGTTTTGGTTTAGGTGGCATGGGAAGGAGGACTTTACCAAGACCTTCGTCATCAGGCAAGCCCTGAAGGGTTATCGCAAGGGACGCAGGTCGCCAGATACCAGGCGCCCGGTGTCGGTTAAGCTATTGGGGGATTTGGTGGGTCTGTTGCCTGAGGCCTGTTTCGATGGGTTCGAAGCTTCGCTGTTCAAGGTGGCGTTTATTTTGGCGTTTTTTGGGGCATTCCGAATAGGGGAATTGGTGAGTGCTAATAAGTTGGTGCAAGGGGGACTGCAATTTGCGGGAGTTCGTGTTTTGGATAGGAAGGTGATAGTGCACCTTGGCAGATCCAAAACGGACGTCCGCGGCGTGGTCTGGGACGTGACACTGTGGGCCTTGCCGGGCTCGGCTTTGTGCCCGTTGGCTGCTACGGCGGAGTACCTGGCGCGGAGGCCGGCGATTGGAGGTTCCTTGTTGGTACATGCTGACGGATCGTCCCTTTCTCGGTTCCAGTTCACGAAAGTTTTTCGGTTGGGCCTAGGTAAGTTGGGGCTTCGGGCTGAACGATTTGGAACGCACTCGTTCCGTATTGGGGCGGCCACGGAGGCAGCACGGTTGGGATTGGGGGGACGAGGTGGTGAAGCGGATAGGGAGGTGGGAATCGGTAAGATTCCGTTCCTATGTCCGGTTGGGTTTGTTGGAGTGATGGACTTGGGGACTGTATTAAAAAAAAAAAAAAAAGGATAACTAAATAAATTAAAATGGAACACTTCGATGTTTTGGGCTGGGGTGGGGGTCTCTGTTAGACTTCCCTCACCATTTGTTTTCTCCTCCCCAGGGCGTGTGGCATGGATCGTGGGCCATTCGTTTGTCTTCTGGGCCGAGAGGAGGGCCGCAGCTCGAGCACAAGGCCAGCAGCTGGGTTTTCCGAGAGGCCAGTTGGCAGTTCGTTGGTTTGGGTATCGGGTGTTTTGCTGGGGGGATGTTTGTGGTGCACTGTTTAGGATGCTAGCGGCGGGGGTCCTACATGTGGGGGGTAATGACCTGGGCCTTACGCCGCAACACCGGCTGGTGAAGTGGATGAAGCAGGACATTAACAAGTTGAGGGGCCTGCTTCCGGGGGTCATGTTAGTTTGGTCGGAAATTGTCCCGCGGCGCCCGTGGCGGCATGCACGGGATCCGGTGGCTATGGATAGGTGCAGGAAGAAAGTGAACAGCTTGATGGCAAGCTTTGTCCGGAAGGTGGGGGGTGTGGTGGTGAGGCACCTTGAGCTGGAGGAAGGGTTGCCAGGATACTACCGCTCGGATGGTGTTCATCTCTCGGATGTGGGTTTGGACCTGCTCAACTTGGGTTGGCAGGATGGTATGCGGATGGCACTGCTTCTTCGGGGTGGCGGAGCTCAGACAGCTTAAGGGGTCAAGGTCTGAGCTTGTGGCGGGACGGGGAGCTGAAGGAGAGGAAATAGGCTCCCCAGGATGAACGTGAGGTGGAATAAACAAGTTGTGGTCATCGGTGGTTGAGAGGTTTCGAGTCCTGGAGGTGGCTCAGAACCTGGTGGGGCAGGGGTATCCGGGTATATCCCTGCCGTGGTTAATGGATGGTTGGATGGTTTACAATTGGTGGATTGGAATAATGTTGGTGTATGTTATAAATATGTATATGTGTTATTATATGGGGGTCATTGCCTTTTGTATGGTAGCCGAAGGAACAGGATGCGAGGGGGCGGAGTATGGGGGGCAATGACCCATGTTTATCTGTTAATTTATTATCGTTATTATTATTATTATTATTATTATTATTGGTTAATAAAGCTGTGGACAAATTTCCCCATATTCCTTAGTGTCTGTGTGTTATTGGGTTAGGATATGGGTTTGGTTTGTCCTGGATTCCGACTGCCCAAAATGGCGACTATACACCTGTCATGTAGCCCCATGTAGCTAGAGCGCAGCTAAGCGGAAAAAGGCCTTGACAGGGGTTAGGAGGCGGGCTTAGGAGGAAGTAAGCAAGGGTTGGAATTATGGGTAAGTAGGATTGGCTATTTAAATGAGCAGCCATTTTAGGTGAGTCATTCTAACTTTCTACCTGGTTGAGTTTGTCCCACCCACCCTCCCTTTGTTTGTTATGTGTCTATTTACCCGTTTCTTTCACAGCGGCGGGACGGGGAGCTGAAGGAGAGGAAATAGGCTCCCCAGGATGAACGTGAGGTGGAATAAACAAGTTGTGGTCATCGGTGGTTGAGAGGTTTCGAGTCCTGGAGGTGGCTCAGAACCTGGTGGGGCAGAGGTATCCGGGTATACCCCTGCCGTGGTTAATGGATGGTTGGCACTTTTACAATTGGTGGATTGGAATAATGTTGGTGTATGTTATAAATATGTATATGTGTTATTATATGGGGGTCATTGCCTTTTGTATGGTAGCCGAAGGAACAGGATGCGAGGGGGCGGAGTATGGGGGGCAATGACCCATGTTTATCTGTTAATTTATTATCGTTATTATTATTATTATTATTATTGGTTAATAAAGCTGTGGACAAATTTCCCCATATTCCTTAGTGTCTGTGTGTTATTGAGTTAGGATATGGGTTTGGTTTGTCCTGGATTCCGACTGCCCAAAATGGCGACTATACACCTGTCATGCAGTTTGGTTTCAGGAAGTGTGCTCCATAATGCAGTTTGGTTTCAGGAAGTGTGCTCCATAATGCAATTTGGTTTCAGGAAGTGTGCTCCATAATGCAGTTAAAATATCTTGGATAGAGGGTGGAGGGTTGTTTAGGATGTCTCAGGGAAAAGGAGATAAATAAAGAAGAGAAATCATAAGAAAACGCAAAGAAGTATTGTAGTTTTAAGTAGGATCATGAATTGGGAGACACGATGAGTATGGTATAAAGGGGACAAATAAATGATAATAAAGGTATCAATGGCCTGCCAGAGATCGACACTGGCTTTAGTAATAATATGAGATGATACCTTTCTGATATTGAAAAAAAATATTCTAGAGAAACAAACATTAAAAAAACACATGAATTGCCAAAATAGTACTTTTACAAGTGAGCTCAGCCCAGAATATTTCACTGGCTGTCTTGATTATACCAAACGTTAGGCTGTCTCTACCTGGTATAGAGCGACAGATATCCGTCTTACTTCTTGATTTAATACCTGGAGGGTCTGCAGCAGCCACTAAAATGAGAATGGGTTCCATACCTCCAAACTGTGCCCTAAGCATATCTGGAGTGCGTCTAATGATGCACGTGTGTTGTTCTTGATGGGGTACGTTCCCTGGCATCCCCAAAAGCGTGAATTAAGTCGGGACGGTGGGACAGGACCCAAAATTTGGGACAGTTGGGAGGCATGCAGTTTTCACAAAAATTACATTAAGAACAGTGAAAACAATCAGTACAACAAAACAGAATATAAAAAAAACACATCAGAGAATTCAATACAAACAGCAGTGGTAAACTAAGAAACCTGGCCCATAGGTATCGGGCAAGAGAAGGGGATGCAGGTCTACGTAAACCATGGAATAGTCCCAGAATTAATGCATTACTGATGACTTTTTATGTGATGTTGTATCAGATTGACATTTTGTGAGCGGAGTGTTTTTTTTTTTTTAATATAAAATCGATTTGTCCTGTTGTGTGTACAATGCCCTGACAGTTTATCGTGGGGGCTTGTGTGCTACTTTGAATTTTCTGTAATTCCTTTCTTTGAATTTCCTCCAATTTAATAATATCTTTCTGAAGATAGGATATTTTAATGGAGTTAGCCGAGATCTGATTGTTTGGCAATGAGCTTAGGGCACAGTACGTTCCACTCACACATCTGAACTTTAATTAAAAAAAGCCAGGTCTCAGTTTAGCCAGAATAAAACTGTAAACCAATTAAAATAAATGTATATAACCAGATAACAAACATTATGTAGGTAACACACTCTCTGCAACTCCAGGGTTACCTGTAAAGTAGAGATATTAAGGTTTATTATATGAAAACATATGGAGTTTAGATACACCATAACATTCACAGCAATTTCTCAAATAATAAGAATACAAGAGTATCATTTCAAATGGCAACGACTTATAGTCATTAAACAGTAAACAGCAGTGAATTAAAACAGGGCTTGACAAATTTGTTAGGATCTCGTATTTTAAAAACAATTTAAATTTTCTACCTTCAGCTCTGTATGGAGGCGCTGAGTGTCCCCCATAGAGATGCATTGATTCAATGCATCTCTATGAGTAGATGCTGATTGGCACATTGTTTTGCTGTGCATGCGCAACCCTTAGCTGAGATCATTATGACTGACCAGGATTGGCCATGGCAAAACGGGCACGGTGTGGGAAAAAAGCGGAGTAAAAACAACTTTCTTGTGCGATTGTAGGAGGGCAAGCACCTAAACAGACACAGACACACATACTCTCTGACAGACTCACACACCCGCTGACAGACACACACCCACACTGACAGAGACACAGACACACACACTCTGACAGAGACACACAAACCCCCACTGACAGAGACAGACACACACACACACACACACTGACAGACATTTTCTCACATACACAAACTGAGATTTTTATTTGAATTGAAATCCAATCAGCCTCCCTACCTTTGGAAGAGCTGAGTGGATGTTCCCCTGGGATCCAGCGGGGCTGCTCTCTTTTCGTGTGTGCGAGGGAGCAGTGATCTTCCTGCAGCTCCTCTTTGCTCCCTTGTGCTCTCTGTAGTGATGTCGAGGCTGGAGTGACGTCATATACCGGCTCCCGGCATCATTAAACAGCTCAAGGGAGCACGCCGCCCACAATTCCAACACGGGTGGCTGGTTCCCATGCTCCTGCATGCAATCTGATCCCTTTCTGTCTCGGGTGGCCGCCTTAAAGGGCTGACATCACAGGGACCAGTTCGAAATTTCAAGTGGACATGGTGACCTGGTGCCTGGGATTTTTCGAGCCTGAACACAAATCTAAAAATTTTAACTAAAAACCTAATTTGGGGAAATTATCTATTGTGGTTAAAGCTGCAGGTTGGTTTATGCCGGAGTTTTGCAAGTTAGTTTTTAATCCACCATAATTTACGGTTTAGTAAATACAAAATATCTCTGCATCAACAAGCAAGTATAAAGAGACAAAAATAAATGATTATCTAATAAGGAGACTTTGGATTTCAGAGATATACCTGACGACCAGACCCCCTTTTTTTGCAATGCATTGGGAAGACTTCTGCCTCTCCAAGGGTTAATCCAGTGAAGAGCAATTTAATTGTGCTGATTAGCAGTTAATATAATGTAATCAGTGTTATACATTTATCAATGTGAAGCTTTACTGACAACATGTGCAATGCAGGTCACCTTCTGACTGGTTAGCCTGACTCAGCCCAATCCACTTCCTTACCAAGGACACGGAGGAGATCAATAATGTCCTTGCAAGTGTTTTCCCATGGCGTATCTGTAGTGGTGAATTTGTAAGTGAACCCCAGGGTGACATGTGTAAATAGCAATAGCCAGTAGAGACACCACTGGAAAGTACATAATCTGCTAATTTTTATTATTTTTTGCCTCTTGGCAAAAGGTTTTTTTTGTCACACCTCTGTGGAGGCAAGACCCATTGAGCGAGACAGGCATATTATTATTATTATTATTATTATTACTGTTTTTTTTATAGTGCCAGCATATTCCGTAGAGCGTTACAATATTTTTAAAGGGGGGGATTTAACAATAAATGAGACAATTACAAAAATATACAGAAACAATAGGTTAAAGGACCACTCTAGGCACCCAGACCACTTCAGCTTAATGAGGTGGTCTGGGTGCCAGGTCCCTCTAGGATTAACCCTTTTTTTTATAAACATAGCAGTTTCAGAGAAACTGCTATGTTTATACTGAGGGTTAATCCAGCCTCCAAAACCTCTAGTGGCTGTCTCATTGACAGCCGCTAGAGGCGCTTGCGTGCTTCTCACTGTGAAAATCACAGTGAGAAGACGCCAGCGTCCATAGGAAAGCATTGTAAATGCTTTCCTATGCGACCGGCTGCATGTGAGCGCGGCTCCTGCTGCGCATGCGCATTCAGCCGATGACGTCGCAAGGAAGAAGGAGAGGAGGAGGAAAGCTCCCCGCCCGGCGCTGGAGAAAGAGGTAAGTTTAACCCCTTCCTCCCCCCAGAGCCCGGCGGGAGTGGGTCCCTGAGGGTGGGGGCACCCTCAGGGCACTCTAGTGCCAGGAAAACGAGTATGTTTTCCTGGCACTAGAGTGGTCCTTTATAGAGGGCCCTGCTCAAATGAGCTTACAGTCTATAGGAGGTGGGACGTAAAACCCAACAGGACAGGAAATAGCAATCAAACAAGGTGGAGTGAAGCAGAGCTGGTGGAAAGAGTAGAGGGCTGCCCTTTAGGAGAGAGCAAGAGACAGGTATGTGATGTAGAGGTTGCTCTGGGAGACTATGAGCTTTCCTAAAGAGATGGGTTTTAAGGCACTGTTTAAATTATTGAAGACTAAGGGAGAGCTTGATGGGCGTAGGCAGGCTATTCCAATGGGCGTAGGCAGACTATTCGCGAGAAGTCCTGCAAGCGTTAGTTGGCTGTACGGGTGCAAGCAGCAGACAGGAGACGGTCACGGGCAGAGCGGAGAGACCGAGAAGAGCATACCTGCGGATCAGTAAAGAAATATAGGAATATTAGCTAAAATTGGTCAGTTCCTTATAGGTGTGGTTTAGTACCTTGAAATTACTCCTATAGGATACAGGAAGCGAATGTAAGGACTGACAGAGGGGAGAGGAGCGACAGGAGAGGAAAATCAGTCTGGCGGCAGCATTCATTACAGACTGTAGCGGGGCAATACGACTTGTGGGAAGACCAATAAGGAGAGAGTTACAATAATGCAGGATTTGGTAACAGACTGGATGTGAGACTCAAATATAACGCCAAGACAGCGCACTTGCAAGGATGGACTGATGTGGGTTCCACTCACTTGAAGGGAGAACGAAAGAGGGGGATCAGTATGAGGAGGAGGAAAGACAAGGAGCTCCGTTTTAGAGAGATTAAGTTTCAGAAAGCGGGAGGACATCCAGTCAGGGATGGAAGAAAGGCAAGCAGTGACACGTTGCAGGACGGCAGGAGAGAGGTCAGGGGAGGAGAGTTATATCTGAGTGTCATCAGTGTACAGGTGGTTTTGGTATCCAAATGAGGTAATAAGTTTGCCAAGAGAGGCAGAATAAAGAGAAAATTGAAGGGGACCAAGGACAGAGCCTTGGGGGACTCCAACAGAGACAGGACGAAGGGAGGAGGTATCATTAGAAAAGGAGACACTGAATGAGCGTTGGAAGAGATAGGAGGATCATTTAATCTATAAATTTACTGGAGATATGACAAGTGTAATGTGTACATTAAAATGTATTGAGCCACAATTTATGGGAGACATGGCCACCCAATACTTTTTATCTGGCAATATCCATGCACAGGTTAGCAAAGTGATGTCTGTGTTATTTACGCATGCAAAATACAGTATTGCATAAGATCAAGACCCTAAGATGTTCTTGAAAACCAGCAACAAGATAAACTTATCTCTCCTGGTTAAGTACTGATATACAGTTGCAAGAAAAAGTATGTGAACCCTTTGGAATGATATGGATTTCTGCACAAATTGGTCATAAAATGTGATCTGATCATCATCTAAGTCACAACAATAGACAATCACAGTCTAATTAAACTAATAACACACAAGAATG
The DNA here is from genome assembly GCF_036172605.1 of Pelobates fuscus. NCBI lineage: Eukaryota > Metazoa > Chordata > Amphibia > Anura > Pelobatidae > Pelobates > Pelobates fuscus. Next base: position 18,261,627 of record NC_086319.1, on the reverse strand, counting down.
AAATGTTGGCATGTTTTTATTGAACACACAATGTAAACATTCACAGTGACACACAGATACACACACACACACACACACACACTGGTACATGGTAGCACACAAATACACACACTGACACACAGATACACACACATTGACACACAGTGTGTATCTGTGTGTGTGCATGTATCTATTTGTCAAGGTGTGTGTATCTATGTGCCAAAGTGTGTGTGTATCTGTGCTTGTATGTTCTGGTGTGTGTCAATGTGTGTGTATCTGTGTTTGTATGTGCCAGTGTGTGTATTTGTGTGTCAGTGTGTATCTGTGTGTGTGTGTGTGTGTGTGTATGTATCTTACACACAGATACACACACACTGGCACATAGTGGGACACAGATACACACACTGACATACAGACACACACCTTGACACACAGATACACACACTCAGATGCACACAGTGACACAAACACACATATTGACTCACAAATACACACACACAATCAAATACACACAGTGACATATACACACACTTGCACCCACAGATACACACACTGGCACATACACACACTCAGATACACACATTGACACAGACGCACAGTGTCATATACACACACTGGCACACACACTGACATACACACACACACACACACATAGGCACATACAAATACGCTGATATACACTGGCACATACACACACACACACACACACACTGCAATACACACATACTGACATGCACACACACACCCACGCACACACACACTCAGATAGATGGCATAGTGACATATACAAAAACCTTGACACACAGATACACACACTGACACACACTCAGACACACATACTCTTTGACAGACACACATACACTCTCACTGACAAACACACACTCTTTGACAGACACACATACAAATACATTTATATTCTTACTGACAAGCACACATACATTCTCACTGACAAACACATACACACTCACTGAGAAGCACACATGCACTCTCACTGACAAAAACACATTCACACACACTCACTGACAAACACACATACACTCTCAGTGACAAACACACATCCAAACTCCTTAACAGACACACACACAATTTATTTATCTTTTTAAATTTCACTCCACCCAGCCTCCTTACCGTTGGGGGTGCTGGCATGGAGTCTCTATTTCCCTGGGGTCCAGTTTGGCTGCTGGGCTGAGCGACTGGCGTGCAGTCCCTGGGGTCCAGTGGGGCTGCTGGGCTGAGCGGCTGGCGTGCAGTCCCTGGGTGTAGCGTTACTTACCTTATCCGGGGGCCGTTTGCGGTCCTCTCTTCAAGCCGCGCGCGTTCCTGCGGCTGCACGAGCCGCGCGCGGCTAATCCGACTCTCCTAACAGGAAGGCGGGCAGTGACCGCGAGATGCGGTCACGTGTCCCGCCTGAATCTAAGAGCGCGCCGCGAGTCTCGGGCGCGCTCTTAAAGAGACAGTGGGAGCCTAAATTGCAAAAAGGCTCCCATTGGCTCCTGTCATGCCACTCACCCCATACACTTACCTTTTGGGGGTGTGGAAGTGACAGGAGCCAATCACATTAGTTTGGAAGCTACTTATACTTACCCTTTTCCCTTAGTTCCTTGCCCTATCGTGGTTTCTGTTACAGTTCCCTTTAGCACTTGTTGTGTTCAGTTGTGTTCCTCCGTATTTGACCTTGGCTTTGTATTCTGACTTCGTTTTCACTTTGTCCTTGTCTGTTCTCTTTGCCGGCTTGCTGATACCTGTGTACCAGACCCCGGCTAGTTCTCGTTTACGCTGTCTCTTTGTGCCCTTGACCTCGGATCGTTCCTGACTCTGTACTTCTCCTATATACGTCGAGTCCGGCCATTCTAAGGTCCGGTAGACGTATCTCTCCTCTGTGCTGTCTTCTGTTTAGCTGGATCCTGCGTGTAGGGGTATATTCTCGTTACACTGGGGTCCTGTGGGACTGCTGGGATGAGTGGCTGGCGTGCAATCCCTAGGGTCCAGTGGGGCTGCTGGGCTGAGCGGCTGGCGTGCGTGTAGCAGATGGCATTGGGCTGTCCACAAACGTATGTGTTTTTTATATGCTTTCGTTTAAATTTTGTAACAGTCACACTATTGGATACTGTACTAATGAATGTGAATCCCTCCCTTGCATGGGAGAAAGCTTTAAAAGAAGGTTGTGTGGATTAAAAGTTTAGTTCTGCTCCTGATGCTGTGTGTCGTCCAGTCATTGGGATCTGTATTGGGATATTCGTGGATTACCTTGCTTGCTGTGACTATTGTTATATGGGATTTTATTACTTGTTCCTGAGCCTCATTGGGATCTTTAGTGGAGATAACCTGTGAATTACCAGGTCTCAGCTAAAGTGCAGGTGGCGAGGGAGCAGTGAACTTGCTGCTCCGCTCCCTCGCGCGCCTCTTGCAGGAGTGATGTCATATTCCAGCTCCGGCATCAATGCTGTGCAAGCCGGGATAATGCCCGCCGCGATGATTGAGGCAGGCGGCGAGGGAGCACTCTCCCCTGCCTAATATTGTATAATTGCGCTCTCTCAGGGTGATTTCATAAAGTGAGATGTCAACGTGAATTTCATATTTAAGGCTAAAATAGCTGAAATGGAAAACATTTTAATGTCACATATGCTTTACGTTTGGTCTCCTGTTAGTTCTCTGTGGATACTTTTGAGACTAAATTAGGAATGTGCATGGGCAAAAAATTTGATTCGGTTCGGCACTTCGTGACTTCGGCAATTCGTGACTTTGGCAATTCCTTAACCCCTGACCCCTAATCCTCTTGTTTTGCCATATTTCAGAAATCCGAAGCACTTCGGCAATTCGGTAATTCGGCAATTCAGAACTTCGGCAATTCGGTTCGGTTCATCACTTCCAAAATTCGGCAATTCGGAACGAAACGAATTGCACATGTCTAGAATAAATTAGTTTAATGACTATATCTGTGTGCACCTGGCTATCACTAGAGCAAATAATGGGTATTTTGTCATTTTCGCTGGGTGCATGGGGAAAAAGGAGACTTACTCAAATGAAAGTTTTTTTACAGTAACAACAAAAAGGATGTGGAATTCTCTGCCTGAAGAGGTGGTTTTATCAGAGTTTGTACAGATGCTTAAACAGCAACTGGATGAAAACTTGCAAAAGCATAATATTCAGGAATATCATTTTTAATTTTTGGGGTAATAGCTTCTTGGTCCAAGGCGATATTTGACAGCATTTTGGGGTCAAGAAGGAATTTTAGCCTAATTTATTGCAAAATTGGTAAATGCTTCAAACAGTTTTTTCTTTCTTTCTTTTTGATCAACAGCAAAAACAGACACGAGAAAGGCTAAACTTGATGCCAGTCTCTTTTCAGCCTCTGTAACGCATTATAAAGAGCATTAACATGAGTGAGATGTTTTTTAGATGGTTTAGAATTTTTTAACTTTATTTTCTTTGTCTAATCCATTTCCCACCAATAATATTGGGCATTTCATTAGGTATGCAGGAAACGCTTTCTTTACTCGGACAGGTGGATTATTGGAGATAATACACTCCGGTAATGATTTCCATCCGACTGTAAATTCTACAGTAATGAAACAAACATATTAATTGGATGTTTTCCTTGAAACTAATAGCAACGTAATTGATACAGACTTTGGCAGGAAGACACAGTTATGAAAAATATCTCCATTCTAGTAGTTTCCATGCACCAAACGTGACAAAAGGCTTAGCTAAAATGCTGATAATATAAAGTATTACAAACTTTATTTTCTCTGCCGTGGGGTGAAGCTGTTCCATCCTAAGAATGATGTTGTTGCAATTTTCCCTCCTGCAACATTTTAATGATTTATAGAGAGTTAAAGGAACACTCTGTTAGCAAACAAATACATAAATATATCACTGTTTAGTAGATATAACCCATGAAAACTGGAATGCCATTATTACTGCATTATTTTAGGTCCAAAAAAAACAACCCATCTGTCACTTTAAATGATCTAGGATTAGAGATGTCGCGAACATAACATTTTCCGTTCGCGATCGGCGAACGCGAACTTCCGCAAATGTTCGCGAACGGCGAACCGGGTGAACCGCCATAGACTTCAATAGGCAGGCGGATTTTAAAACCCACAGGGACTCTTTCTGGCCACAATAGTGATGGAAAAGTTGTTTCAAGGGGACTAACCCCTGGACTGTGGCATGCCGGAGGGGGATCCATGGCAAAACTCCCATGGAAAATTACATAGTTGATGGTTTTAATCCATAAAGGGCATAAATCACCTAACATTCCTAAATTGTTTGGAATAACGTGCTTTAAAACATCAGGTATGATGTTGTATCGATCAGGTAGTGTAAGGGTTACGCCCGCTTCACAGTGACAGACCAAACTCCCCGTTTAACGCACCGCAAACAACTGCAAACAGTCCATTTGCACAACCGCAAACTCCCCATTTGCACAAGGTTGGATACCAAGCTAGCCATGTCCCGTTCCTTGTCCTCACTGATGTCATTGAAAGTCACTTCCTCCACCCAGCCACGTACAACACCAAGGGTCCCCGAAAGGTGACAACAAGCCCCCTGTATTTTTTTTTTAAATGTACACTACTGTTACACCAGATATGAGTTGCACTGGTGTGACACTGTGCCCTGGCAGGCCTTGAAACGCACACGTGTGAAGGAAACTGACTGTTATTATATTACAGTCAAAAAAGTTTTTTGTTTTTTTTAAATGCAAGCTATTGTGACACCAGATATGAGTGGTGGCACTGGGCAAGTGGGCACAGTATACGCTGTGAGCCCGACACACACGCTGGCAGGCAGGCAACTGCAATTAGATTACACAGGAAAAAAAAAAAAAGCAGACTGATGTTCTAGCCCTAAAAAGGGCTTTTTGGGGTGCTGTCCTTACAGCAGAGATCAGATGAGTCCTTCAGGACTGTAGTGGACACTGAATACACTAGCCTAGCTATCGATTTCCCTATTAAATCAGCAGCAGCTACACTGTCCCTCCTCTCACTAAGAATGCAGCTTCCGGGGGGCGGGCCTAGCTGTCATGGAGGAAAGAGGCACTTCGTGTGAGCTCCCTCAATATCTCACTTCAAGCAGCTATCAACAAGCGAATTTCACCCCAGAAGGGGATGACCCAGCAATGTTGCTCCTACCTGACCGACCCGACATGCTTAATAGCGGTCAGCAACTCGACAGTCTTACTTACCTCCGCGTGGCAAGTGTGGCCTGGTGCTCACCGGACGGGAGAGGCAGCTGATCTCCCGATCCTGGGATGCCCAGGAGCAGCTACTTCCCGGCAGGAGCTTTGTTACCTCCCCCCCTTGGACCGGTGGGGGTTATCCCGGTCCACCCCTGAGCGGTTGTCTGGAGCTAATGGACGCACAGAGCACACACGCCCAGGCTGACATATTTATCTGCGACTCTCCCAATATGAGGGCAGCCGTGTGTCCTCCTAGTACCAGCAAAGCATGGCAGGATATTGAGTCTAAGCTGGACAGACTCTTTAATCAATGTTGGAAGCAAATAATAAGCAGGAAGCACCAACAAGCTCCACCACAGCCCCAACAAGCTCCACCACAGCTAAGCGAAGCAGTCCCCATTAAAATCCACCAACGCAAAAAGCGTCAAGACGGGACCGGAGGCACAAACAGAAATGCAGAGCCTGCCCCACGTCAAGCACTCGCCTCCACCTTAAGCCACCACAATCCCGCACTGGACGTGAAGCACCACCGGGACAGATCCGACCACCCGACAAAACAAGCTTCCACCACCTCAAGCCACGAACCCGGCACTCAGCCAGAGACTTGCCTTTGTTGTTCCAGGTGTCAGGGACTCCCAGGGTCTGCACCTGGCGCCCAGAAGGGATTGGATGAGCACAAGCCGTAAACAGCAGCCTGCCAAGCATGTCTCACTATAGCCGATCCTCCACACCATGCCTTTGATCACATGAACTGCTCTCTGCACATTAACTAATCGTAAAGTAGCAAGCGTTTAAACATGTCATTATTTCACCTCCTAAAGAGTTTATTGTCGTAGTTCCTTACATGCCTTTACCTTAACCGTTTATGTATTATGTTATTCACTAGTCTCATCGCATGGGGAAACTCACACTTGATTTATAACTAGTGGTGGAGCTGCTGATATGAATACACAGTTGATAACGTGCAAGCTACACCCTAAACATGACACCCATCTTTCACAACAATGTACTGCTATATATTCATACCCTCAGTGCAACTAGCCATGATATACGCACGTTCAGCCTAGCATGCTCAAATAAACACACTTCTGTCTAAAAAAAAAAAAAAAAAGAATGCAGCTTCCGAATGAATCTAAAATGGATGCTGTCCAGGAGGCGGAAGGGTCTGGGAGGGAGGGTCTGCTGCTGATTGGCTGGAATGTGTCTACTGACTGTGAGGTACAGGGTCAAAGTTTACTCAATGATGACGAATAGGGGGTGGACCGAACATCGCATATGTTCGCCATCCGTGGCGAACGCGAACAAGCTATGTTCGCCAGGAACTATTCGCCAGCGAACTGTTCGGGACATCTCTATCTAGGATACCTAATGTACACTCTACAATTACAAACTCCAATGAAGCAGTGTTAATGATTTAATTGGGATAACGTATCTATCTGTAAGAGTTGTCTGCTATACAACAATAGGGATTTTAATTGTTATCCAGATATTAAGCAAATTTGGGTCGAATCTGGGAGTGTACTCACCAGGGATCTTATTAAATGTCATCAGACAAGATCAATTTAGAAAAAAGAATTAGATGTTTTCCGCGGGTTTGTTAAATCTCACTGTTTATTCAATGGAGCCACAACAACATTTCTAATATTTTTGGCAACATGTACCATCAACGGGTTCTCAAAAAACAGCCACTTTGAATGAATATCCCCACTCCCATAACAATGTCAGCTTGTTGTGGAAGTTGGTATAGTGGCAGGAGTGTTTGGGTGCCATCTAACTTTTAGAAGCTGGATTGTTTTATAATGGTTTCATACCAAAGTTATTCCTGATATTGCTGTCCCCAGCTTTCCACGGATAGACTGACTGTGTCAGGTATCACCCTCAGCCTACCACTGGCCACCCATCGAGAGAAACACAAAGCAATACACACTGCAACCCTATTACTCTCAGCCTGCCACTGGCCATTCATTGAGAGAAATACAAAGCACACTTCAAGCCTATCACTCTCAGCCTGCCACTGGCCACCCATTGTGAGAAATACAAAGCAATACACACTCCAGGGTTATCACTCACAGACTGCCACTGGCCACCCATTGAGATACATACAAAGCAATACACACACCAGGCTTATCACTCTAAACCTGCCACTTGCCACAAATTGGGACAAATACAAAGCACTCTCAGCCTGCCACTGGCTACCCATTGAGAGAAATACAAAGCACACTCCAAGCCTATCACTCTCAGCCATCCACTGGCCACCCATTGAGCACTACACACTCCAAGCCTATCACTGCCAGCCCAGCAAAACCTTCCTCATACTGGGGTATCAGAGAGGAAGGAAGCCTGGGCCAGTCATGTCGAGTGTTAGAGGTACGTGGTTTAACCCCTGAAGGTAAGATGGAGCCCAGACACTCCTACCCCATAAAAACATCAATGAACTGAAGTTGCTATGGCGATTGCAATATTTCTTTGAGTCTATGTTAATCAGTGCCACCAAACGGTTAATGGATACTTAGTACAAATAAATCCTGCTTACATGTACAAATATTTGACCTGATCATGTTGAGAGGAGAGTGTGGAGCTGTAGAGGAAGATTGTAAAATTAGGGCATGTGAGGTTTGAGATGGGTAAAAGGAGAGCTTGGAGGTTGGCGGAGAATTGGGGTAAGTCAGCGAGACTGATGTGGTGAGGGCGGTATAATATAGGTACGGGGTATGCCAATGTCAAAGCTCAGCAGATGGTGGTCAGGCAGAGGAATTGGAGCATTGGAGAGAGATTAGAGACAGTACAGAGATTGGTGACGATGAGATCCTGATTGTTTCCATCTAAATGAGTTGCTGAATTAGACCATTGCGTTTACAGTGTTTGATTGTGGTTTCCATACAAAGGTGTGTCTGAATGTGTCTTTTGTTTTGTTTTAATATAAAAATACTTTTTGTTATTTATCTAACCACGTTTATTTTCCTTTGCCAGGATTACCACACAAGGCCATTATAGCAAATGCCTGGTCTCAATGTAACACAAGTAATCTCTTTATTGTATTGTGGCGTAGTTTACATAGTGAATTTCGCTCGTTGTCGATTATCACACTTGACCTTTCGCAAGCTGAATCATGTTTTTATTAATTTGCCAAGCCCATCCCCCTCCACCCTCTAAATACCCTAGAAGCCAAATACGACCAAAAATCCACCAGACAAGATGCGACGCACAGACTAATTGTAAGGCAGCGTTAGTAACGTGAACATTAACATCTCTGCTGTATCCTGTTCAGAGCTGAAATGTGTGCCTCGTCCGTTGTACGTTCACGTGGACACTATAAAAACGGATTAAATTTAATGTTGTTTTTTTCATGAGTAGCTTGTTTTAGATTTTTTTTTATCTCTGTCGCCCTGCTTAGAAAATCCATTCAAACACTGTGTGTATTAACACAGAATGGAAGGCTAATGGAGTGGTAGCACAGCTTTGAACTTGCATAATATGAGCCTCCGTGTCTTTAATAAAATTCCCAGATTTTACTAGTAACATGACGTAAAGTCATGATTTTATTAAAGACACGGAGGCGAGTATTATGCATAACTCTTTCTTTATTTCCTCAGCAGCAAAGATAGAGGAATATAAATATCAAAAATGAAAGAAAAAACTGTATAGGCACAACAGGCAGCCTATCACATAATAGAGGAAGTAGCTATATAAGTCCTGTGTCTCCCACAATCCCCCTCTTTCTTCCAAAACCGAAGACCAGGTAAGAAGAACGATGTCCCACTTGATCAACACAGGAAAACGGGAACAATGTGATAACTTCAAGCTAAAAAAGACAGAGAAATATGGTAATTTCTAAACTCAAAACTGTAGACTTACCAAACATAACTGTGAGGAGTCACAAACAAAACTGGATTCTGAAATATAAAAAACAGAAAATAATTAGTAATCAGCATAAGACGTACAAAACCATCCAAACGATATAAATAAATACATACCTGTCAGGATCGGGACAGGGATCCAACACGCAGAGTACAAACAGTAGCCAGATACGTATACCGGACCTTAGAATGGCCGGACTAACGTAAGTAGTACAGTATAGAATGGTCAAAGACAAGCCGAGGTCGAGGGTAACAGAAGACAGGTAAGCGAGAGACAAGCCGAATCAAGGGTAACAGAGATAAGCAGAGTAAGGTAAACAAGCCGGGTCAAAACCAAAAGGGATAATAGAATACACAAGCACTGAGTGACTAGAACAAGCTAGAACCACGACAGGGCAATGAGCTAATGAAAGAAGCTCTGTTAAATACCCTGTTCAGAGCAGTAACCACGCCTCCGAGGCGTCCTGATTGGTCCTGCAGCAATTGACTGACAGGTCGTTCCGGGGGAGTGTCCTGATGACTACTTCCTGCCTAGATGCTGTAAAAGGCAGTCACTCCCTCGCGGCCGGCCTAGCATGACCGGATAGACCGCAGGGAAGGGAGCCATCAGACCGTCTGGATGGAGGAACAGCTAAGTCTCTACCTCTTTCGGAGGTAGAGACCACAGGTACCCTGACAATACCTAATTGAACAAAACCTGCAGAGTCTCAAGCATCTCATATCCCAAATCCACACCGGGAGGGTGGGAGGGAATAATACTCGCCTCCGTGTCTTTAATAAAATCATGACTTTACGTCATGTTACTATTAAAATCTGGGAATTTTATTAAAGACACGGAGGCTCATATTATGCAAGTTCAAAGCTTTGCTACCACTCGAGATGCGATGTGTGCAATAGGTCTGAAATAGAAATCTCGAAAGGTCGATTCTCAAGACCAATCCGCCGCCCGCATAATATCTTCCAGACGACATCCGGCTGAGGAAGCTTTTGAAGCCATCGCGCCTCTCACAGAATGAGGCGTAAATACAGAGGTGTCTATACTCGCAGAGGATAACAGCCAACGCACCTGGCCGATGAGGTGACTTAAAAGATATGAACAAATCATGTAGATCGGCTGAGCGAAGGGAACGCGTAACATCCAGGTAAACTTTGATGCAATCCACCGGGCAGAGCGCCGGACAACCAGAAAACCTAGGGTATGAAAACGACTTGGATGCAGATTTAGTCCTCCTGGATATGTCAAAAGTAACGCCTTCCGGGGTGAATGCAACGGCGTCCCAATCCAGGGCCCTGACGTCGGAGACCCTCTTGCAAGAGATCAAACAGAGTAACATCACCAACTTGGATGACAATCGTTGTAAAGTCAGTTCTTGGTTAGGGTACCATGATGATAGGAACTGCAACATCACGTTGACATCCCAAAAGGCAGAGAAACGAGGGCGAGGAGGACGAGCAAGGCGAATACCCTTGAGAAGACGACATACAAAAGGATGTCTGCCGACAGGGGAACCGTCCAAACCCTTGTGACCGGCCGAAATAGCCGAGCAGGAGAGGTTGATCGTGCGGTATGCCTTGCCCGAGTCAAACAGGAATGTGAGGAATTCCAGGATCAAATGTAGAGGGGCAGATACGGGATCCACTGCCCGTTCCATGCACCAACCAGACCACGATCTCCATGAAGCTCGATAAGCTGTTCGTGTGCCTGGGGCCCAGGCGTTATCGAGGAGCAGGAGAGTTGTCTGCGGAACGTCTGGGACAACCCAAGGTCCCCTGAAAGGAACCATGCTATCAGGGGTAACTGGTGTTGTAACACCAGCTCGTGTGAGTTCCCATCCGGATCCAGAAGGAGGTCTTGGAAGATTTGTATCAATCGAGGGTAATCTATTGACAACTCCATCAAGCGAGGGAACCATGGTCGAGATCTCCATAGAGGGGTGATCAACGCCATGCAACAGTCGTGGCGAACCAGCTTCGAGATCGTGCGTGCGATCATGTTGAACGGGGGAAAGGCGTATAGGTGACCCCGCGGCCAGTCCTGGAGAAAGGCATCCGTCGCCACCGCTGCTGGGTCCGGCCTCCAACTGTAGAACTTCGGCAGCTGAGTGTTCAGCCGTGATGCGAACAGATCCATCTGGAATTTTCCCCACAACTTGTCCAGGCTCTGGAACACCGAAGCGTGTAAACGCCAATCCCCAGAGTCTCTTAAGTGTCTGGAATTCCAATCCGCATCTGAATTGTCCAGACCCGGAATGTGTTCCGCTGTCACCGAGACGTTGTTGTAGAGGCAGAACTGCCAAAAATCTTTTGCTAGAATCGCCAAAAATCTTTTGCTAGAATCGTACCCCCCAGGTGATTTATGTAACGGACCGCTGACACGTTGTCCATCTTGAGGAGAACGCAGCAATTCGCCCGTCCTGGGGTAAGGCTGCGGATCGCGAATGCCCCTGCCAGGAGTTCCAAGCAGTTGATGTGTAACGACTTCTCCACGTCGGACCATCTGCCTCCTGTGGAAACGTCGCCACAACGAGCACCCCAGCCGTGCAAGCTGGCATCGGACTCGATCACTATGTCTGGGATGGGGCTGAAAATGGCCCTCCCGTTCCACGCCTCCATGTGTGCCAACCACCACACCAATTCGTCCCTGGACTCCGTGTCCAAACGTATCCGAGATTCATAGGAGTGACCCGACCGAAGGTGTGACCCCTTGAGCCGCTGGAGGGCCCGGTAATGTAGCGGACCCGGGAAGATCGCTTGAATAGAGGCCACGAGAAGGCCAATTATTCTCGCCAGTTGTCTGACGGACAAGTCTGAGACGCAAAGAGCCCTTCGAATTTCCTTCTGGATGGCTTTCACCTTGGGACCCGGTAGGAACAGAAATTGCTGGACAGAATCCACTCTGAAGCCCAGAAACTCTATGGACTGGGCGGGATCCAGGACCGATTTGTCACAGTTGATCAGAAAACCCAACTCCTGTAAAAGGTTGGTAGTCCACTTCAGGTGTAATAGGAGATCCTCTCTTGATTGGGACAAAATCAGAATGTCGTCCAGGTAAATAATGAGGCGAACCCCGCGGGTTCGGAGGAATGCCACCACAGGCTTCATGAGCTTGGTGAAGCACCAGGGAGCCGAGGAGAGACCGAAAGGCAGGCAGGTGAAGCGCCAACGACGCCCGTGCCATGTGAAATGGAGATAATCTCTGAACTCCAAAGCAATGGGGACCGTGAAGTAAGCGTCCTTTAGGTCCAGCTTGGCTAGCCAGTCTGACTGGCGTAGAAGGTCTCTTAGGCAGTGTATACCTTCCATCTGGAAGTGTTGGTAACGTAGGAAGGCGTTGAGGGGGGCGAAGATTTATCACAGGGCGAACCAGATTGCTCGTAAAGCCTTTGGCGGCGAACGACAATTCCTCTATGGCGCCCTTGGACAACATTTCCTCGACTTCGCGGAAACCATCACGTCCTGATCTGGTGGAAGGGACAGCTCTCTGGGGGAATAAAACTGGACAGGCACGGAAACAAACTCTAGGTGATAACCCCTCACACACTGCAGAACCCAATCATCTGAGGTGATATTTGCCCACCTTTGGTAAAACAAGGCCAGCCTCCCCGCTACCTGAACAGGAATGGGAGGGAAAGAAAGGGTACTCACCATAAGGACGTCTGCTGGGGGTACCACCACGGGGGTATCTGGAGCCCCAAGCTCGACCCCTGGCTGGAAAGAAAGGAGGGGTTCTCTGGTCTTGAAATCCCCGGGAGGGAAAAAAGGAACCTCTGGTTGCGCGGAATGCGCCACGGAAACCACGGCCGGGTGGACGGTTCCTGCTACGCCCGGCCCCTCCGAAAACCTTAGGCGCGAACACGCGTTTCATGTTCGCCTGCGCCTTGTCAATTGCAGTGAAGGTCTTGACATATGACCCCATGTCTTTAACAAAAGAGGTGCCAAACAGCAAGCCCTCATCGGTCGGATCAGGTTCCGCCACAGTCATAGTGGCCAGTTTAGGGTCGATCTTTAAGAGGACCGCTTTACGCCTCTCTGTAGACATCGCCGTTTTGGCGTTCCCCAGTAAGCATATAGCCCGTTGGACCCAACCTATGGCCACGTCCACATCTAAAACGGAGTCTCCAGTTCTAGCAGAATCGAGAAGCTCGTAGAGCTTCGAGAGGGGTCCCAGTGTATCCAGGATCTTGTCCTGGCATCCCTTTAGGGAATGGTCAAGGCCCTTCTTGGGCTTCCACCCCGACTTATTCAAAAACTGGGCAATCTGCGGATCAATGTCCGGGGTCTTGCATGCAGCGCCCGGGAGGGAGGGACGTGGGCATTCGGCGCGCAGTTTATTGCGGCCTTCTCTAGAAAGGGGCGTGCGGATGCGTTTAGCCACATACTGGGCAATATGATCCGGGGGGACCCATTCAGCGGACTGTGGGTCAAGGATCGCTTTGGTATCCCCAGAGGGGCCTAATAATTGACCCCGGTCCTTGGCAGAGGACTCCGAGGGGGTTACGCCCGTAGGGGGCAAATCCTCGCCAGATTCATTATCGTCAAAGGAGTCGTACTCCATAATGTCGGATTCGTCCTCCACACTCCGGTCGGTATCCAACCCATCATCAAGGGCTCTAGCCTGTTTCCATAACCTAGCCTTTTTAGCCCGGCCAGGGTCTCTTTTGCGCGTGGGGTGCGCGCTGTGACCGCCTCCAGTGTGTCAGTCATGGCAGGTAGCACCTGCATAGATGAGTGGGAGCCGACATGTTTAGACTTAGCCCTTGCCTTACGGGCTCCAGGCACAGTCTGAGCAGGGGAAGGGGAACCCACACCTAGGGGGGTATGAGTGACCATAGCAGGTAAAACCATAGAATGCAGGGACTGTGAGAATGAGGAGGAAACAGCCCCCATGGCCGAGGCAATAGCCTTCTGTATTGAAGAAGCCATAGTGGCCTCTAGCATGGCCTGAAACTCCTGAGAGGCCATAGCACCCTCAGAATTATCTGTGTGAAAGTCCCCAGGGGGGCTTGCAGGGCCATCCTCCCTATCCTGCATACTGGTACAATAACAGTGAAGGGTAAACTAAACCAAGCTAACTAGTAATACCAGGGAAGAAAAGGGTTGATTAACCCACAGAATAATAGGGAGAACAAAGAAGGACCAGACCGTCAGAGCTCCAGGGGACCCAGAGGAAAACGAGGCGACCGACCACACGGCAGCACAGCAAGCAGAGCAGGGTCCGCCCAAAATGGCCGCCGCACGTGAGGGAGGCGCTCGCGACCGGGCGCCCGGCGGGGGAAGGGGCGCGTGCACCCGACCAGCGCGGACAGCCCACGAGTGGGGAGAGGAGAGCACTCAGCCGCGGCCGTGGAGTAAGAGGCGGTCGCGGCAGTGAGGCAGAGCTGGGTCCCGCGCGGGAACGCGGGAGAGCAGGGGAGGGAAGGGAAGAGAAAACCTCCGGTTAGAGGGACAGAACCCTCAGGGAACCCGAGGCACACTGACGGTGCAGGTCAAAACCAATAGAGGAAAATGCACAATAAGGCAAACGATGCAATATAAATTCAAGATTAATACAAATAAATGTAAAACATCAATCAGAATATCAGAATCAAGAGCAAGAGTAAAAAACACTTATCTGTCTGAGGAAGCAGCAAAGAAAGAGGGGGATTGTGGGAGACACAGTGTGGTGGAATCTCGGTAAAAATAAATTTAGTAGGCCGAGATTACCACGTGGCATGTGTACGTGCATATGCTGACGTATCGATCAGTTGGTTGCACGAGGCAAGATACGATCAGTAGTGTACGGAGCATGTGCAAGAATACAGGATGTAGTATTCCCCCTCCTCCATTGTGCTGGACAAGCCATGCGGTCAAGCAGGAAGTTAATTCTTATTTGTATTGATTGGTCAAGAGAATGTGCGGGTGGAGCTTAATATGGGAGGAGTTATGTGCCTATATAAGGAGCCTGCACTATTGTCCGGGGCTCAGAACTTGTGGTATTTTGGTGACGTTAGTCCCTCTGAGTCCCGATCGGTGATCCAATAAAGAATCTCTTCCTTCCTGAAGAAACCTGTGTCCATCTCTCTGTGCTTCGCTTCCGTCAGTTTCTCCGGTATCATTTGGTGCATTGGCCGGGAAACTCATCGTTCAACGGTAGCTGAGAGGCAGAGGCGTGAGACGGTCTATCTTTGCCCACGTTCTCTACGGCTGCACCCCTGAACTTCTGCGTGGACCTCCCTTCGTCTCGGCGCCACTGGTCTGTTGTCCAGGAGATCATCGGCCTCTACGTGAGAAGTGCTGGGGTGTCCCCGTCGATGAGTGTGAACTCAGGTTCAGGAACGAGGAGGTAAGACGACTGCTGTTTTAGACGGCAGACCCACTAGGGGTATACCGATTGTGCGGTAGGCCCATAAGGGGTTATTTGTGTATGGAATCTGCCCCCTCTGTCGGAGGGAAGGAGCGAAGGCGCACCGCTCGATCGAACGCTCTTTAGTCAGACCGTTTCATTTTGTTAGTCAGGCGGGGCTCTGGTGTAAATAGCCCTAGCCGGACACCGGTGTCTTGTCTAGACTAGCGTTCTAGGGTGTATATTTTGTTCGCTAGGTCGGAGGGACCGGGAGACTAAGCGGCGTCTGTGTAAATTCGGTTCGCTAGCTCTCAACCTATCTTGGCTAAGTGGGAAGGCGTGTAAATTTGGAACCCACTAGATTTTTGATAGTAATCGACTAAGAGGCGTCTGTGTAAATTCGGTCCTCTAGCTCGCTATATGTGGTGCTTGGGCAGTGTGGCTAACCAAAACGTATGTAGATTGTTTTTGGTAGTCCATTCAAGGTACTGGCCAATAGTTTAGTTGGGAATTGTAAATGTGATAAAGATTGTTTAGTAAAGTGTATATCTTGTTAGATAGCGCGAGCTCAGCCGTCTAGCGAGAGTGTTAATAGTGTGTTGCTGTATCATAGTGCACGGTACCATAACCCTGTATATTTACTGACACTGTATATAAGTACTAATCATTGTCGTCCATTGCATGTTTAACACCATAACCACTAATAATTGTATTGTGACCTTAACTTGTGCTTTGACCTATGCTAACCGTACTGTAACCGCTATTTGTAAAAGACGATGTTACTGGGGTGTGTTATAGACGGGTAATTCGTATATAGAGAATTATAGCGTGGGTGACTGTATAGTTTCGCCAAAGGGCATAATATTGATTATCTAGTGACTGGTGTAACAGCTGTGTGTGTACGGGAATTCCCTGAGTGTTTATTGTGTTATTGTATACGTTTCACTTGGTAACTGTACCACGTGGTGCTGTTGCCAGAGGAAACGGGTGTGACTGTTGAATAGTACGCGTGCATAGTATTCGTTGTCAACGACGTTCCATTGATAAGTATGGGCGCGTCGCAGTCAACGATTCCGGATCCCTTAGGTTGTATGGTGAAGAATTTTAAAAAGGGATTCAAAACTTGTGATTTTGGGGTTAAAATGTCTCCTGTACGTTTGGTCACTTTGTGTACTAGGGAGTGGCCTACTTTGGTTGCGGCATGGCCGCCACGTGGCAGTTTGGATCCAACTCTGGTACAGCGCTTACACGTGGCTGTATCGGGTAGGCCTGAACTTTACGGCCAGTTTCCTTATATTGATTGTTGGAGACAGGCCGTAAATGACTCGCCAAAATGGCTTCAGACATGCCACGAGGAGCAATGTCGCCTCATGGTAGCTAGGACTTGTTTGTCCACTAGGACTGGTGTTAGGCCCATTTTGGACACGCCCCCTGAGTCCGAGATCCCTTTGCCGCCCCCTTACTTTCCGTTAAGAGGAAGTGACGCAAATGCAGGAAGTCCTGCAACCCTTCCCTCATTGCCCTCATCCACTTCCGCTTCCTCCTCCAGTACAGAATCCACCCCCTCTCGTACTAAATCTCCCCTTCCGGAACCAGAGCCAATCCCCATTAGATCCGAATATCCTGATTTGGCGCCACTTCAGACTTCCGGTCAAGCTTCTTCTAGCTCGGCTCGAAGTGTTTTATTTACAACCTTTTCCCAAAACCAAGCTCCCACATCCTCATACCCTATTTCTCCCCGACTGAAACCCATAACTGACGCCCCTCCACGTAGCCCCATACAAACCCGACAACTGACCGGTACCCAACAATTAAAACATTATCAGATGCCTCTTCGTCTGAATCCCGGGTCAGCCTATATCGATGCCGCAGGCCAAATGGCACATGCTGACCCAGTCTTCGTATATGTCCCGTTCACGACAACCGATCTCTTAAATTGGAAGACCCACAATTCCTCGTATACTGAGAAACCACAAGCTATGACTGATCTGTTCACCTCAATAGTACAGACACATAACCCGACATGGGCTGATTGCCAGCAGTTATTAATGACTTTGTTCAACAATGAGGAAAGGACAAGAATTAATCAAGCGGCCATTAAAGCGCTAGAGGATAAAGCCCGTACTTTAAACCAAGCCAATCCATCAGCATGGGCCGCAACACATTATCCCAACACCGATCCCGATTGGAATGTAAATGGTGCTGATATGGTTCAACTCAGAGCCTATAGAGACGCTATAATTGCTGGCATGAAAGCCGGAGGAAAGAAAGCCATTAATATGTCGAAGACAGTTGAGGTGATTCAGAAAAGTGATGAAGCGCCCAGTGTCTTTTATGACCGATTATTGGAGGCATACCGCTTGTATACCCCCTTTAATCCGGAAGACGCAGATAATTCCCGAATGGTGAACTCCGCCTTTGTCAGCCAAGCTTACGGAGATATTAAGCGCAAGCTACAGAAGTTAGAAGGGTTTGCAGGTATGTCCATCACCCAACTAATGGAGGTAGCGAATAAGGTGTATATGAACAGGGAAACAGAAAGTAAGAAAGAGGAAGAGCGCAAGATGCGTAGAAAGGCAGATATGCTAGCGGTAGCGATCGCAGGCGTAGATAGACGGGGCCCAGATAGAGGCGATAGTAAGTGGAATGAGGAACCTCTAAGTAGAAATCAGTGCGCATACTGTAGGGAAGAAGGGCATTGGAGAAATGAGTGTCCTCGAAGAGAACAGTGTGAGAGAGACAGACCTAGGACAGGTTATGGAAACTTTAGAGGCAGAGCGAGAGGTAGAGGAGGCCCCGGAGGGAGTAATGGTAATAGAGAGAGCAATGGGAACAGAGGAAGTGTGTCAGGGTTTCTTTGCTGTTTTAAACAGCAACCCTTTCTGTTTCAGTGATTGAGTTTTCAGCTGCAATTACTATGAGCTGCTTCTGCTTGTTGCCACGGTTACTCACCTGTGAGTAGTAATCAACCCTGCTGCTAATCAGTTCTGCCTATTTAAGCAGCTAAGCCCAGAACCTCCTTGCCCTTGCGTGGTTTCCTGTTCCCCAGAAGTCTCCTTGTTCCTGTGTTTCCTGTTTGCTCCTGGTTCCTGACTCCGGCCTTGTTCCTGACTCCGCTGCTCTCCGTGCTCCTGATCCTGGCTTGTCTGACTACCCGCTCTGGTGACTGACCCCTGCTTGATTCCTGGACTTTGCTTTTGTTATTTATTTATTATTTATTAATAAAGGTGTGTTTGCATCTACTTCTGTCTCTGTCTGGTTCCTGGTCCCTGACATTACGCAAGGGCCATGAATACAGATGGTACAGGCAAGACACCTATACCTAACCTGCTTACCCAGTGGGACCAGCAGAACCACCATTTGGACCAGTATGCCCATCTGGATCCAGTACCCGGCCAGCCTGCGATTGCGGCCGCCTCTGCCTCACTTCCTGTTCTAGCACCGGTTGTAGCCTCCAAACCTGTAGCGGCTAGAGAAATGACTGGGTCTGTCCCGCTCCCTCAGTATTTTGGGGGCGACCCAGCACAGTGCAGAGAATTTATAAATCAGGTTAAAGGATACCTTGAAACCCTGCCCCAGGCATTTCCTACAGACAGTGACAAAGTTCACTTCATGATTTCTTTGCTGTCTGAAAAGGCCCTAGCTTGGGCAAAACCTCTCTGGGAGGCAGAGAAGCCTATTATTTACAATTACCCTGAATTTGTTGCATCCTTCAATAGGGTTTTTGATATTCCAGCTCGCTCCACCCCTACTGCCGAACTACTCATGTCTAATTCTCAGGGCACAAAAACTATTGTCGAGTATGCCAGTGAATTCCGTACCATGGCAGCAGAGGGTGGCTGGAACAACGAGACTCTCGTGGCTGCCTTTGCACAAGGTCTCTCCGATGTGTTTAAAAATGAGATTGCAGCCAGAGAATTACCTAAAGATCTTGAGGAACTGATATCATTTGTCACCCTCATTGACATCAGACTCCGAGAGAGATCCTCATCCAAGGAGCGCCTGCGGAGGCCTCTTGTAAATTTGGCACCGAGCTTTTCTTGCCCACCCGAACCTCCCTCACCTCCCATGCCTCCTGGTCCTGAGTCCTCTGTCTGTGTGGAGCCAAGGCGGTTAGGCTTCTCACGCCTCTCGGTCGAGGAGAGAGCCTTTAGGAGGAGGGAGGGCCTGTGCCTATACTGTGGACACCACGGTCACATGTTAAAGTTTTGCCCGATCCGTCCGGCAAAGGGTCCGCACCCAAGATACTGTCAGGGGCAGATCTTGGGTGGTCTTTCTGCAGACCCAGAAATATGTGTGCACAAACCCTTGGTGCCTGTTATCCTCTCCTGGCCTGATTCATCCATTGAAACCCGGGCGTTACTTGATTCTGGGGCCGCAGGCTTGTTTATAGATTGTGCATTTGCAGCAAAGCACTCTATACCCTTACAGTCTCGCAACTCCCCACTAGCCTTCGAAGCCATCGATGGCAGACCAATACAGCCAACCCACGTGACCCAAGAAACCGTGCCCATATCTCTGGCTGTAGGGGCTCTACATCATGAGACGACCCAATTCCAGGTCATTTCCTCTCCATATTACCAGGTTGTTTTGGGATACCCTTGGTTACAGAAGCATAACCCCACAATTGATTGGCGCAAAGCTGAGATATTATCATGGTCCCAGCAATGCACATTGTCCTGTCTCCAGAAACCGGTCAAAGTTTTGGGCGCATGTTCTGCCTCTTCCTTACCCGCTGAGTACCAAGAATTCCAAGATGTATTTGACAAGGGTCAAGCCAGCGTTCTGCCACCACACCGTCCGTATGACTGTGGTATCGAACTCCAACCGGGTACCAATCCTCCCCGGGGCCGGATTTACCCACTGTCTGTAGCAGAGAATCGAGCCATGGAGGAGTATATTACCGATGCACTGTCTAAGGGTTTTATTCGGAAGTCATCTTCTCCTGCCGGGGCCGGCTTTTTCTTTGTAAAGAAAAAAGATGGCGAGTTGAGACCCTGTATCGACTATAGGGGTCTCAATCGCATTACTATTAAGAATGCCTACCCCATTCCATTAATCACGGAATTATTTGACCGCCTCAAGGGAGCAACGGTCTTCACCAAACTTGATCTGAGAGGGGCATATAATCTCGTCCGGATAAAAGAGGACCACGAATGGAAAACCGCATTTAACACCAGGAGCGGCCATTACGAATACCTAGTAATGCCCTTCGGTCTTTGCAATGCTCCGGCGGTTTTCCAAGAATTTATAAATGACGTCCTGCGAGATATGCTGCAGCAATGTGTGGTGGTTTATCTTGATGATATTCTGATCCATTCCACATCTCTCGAGAACCATCACGCAGACGTTTCTCGTGTTCTACAGAGACTTAGTGAAAATAGTCTGTTCTGCAAATTGGAGAAATGTGAGTTTCACTGCAAACAGGTTACATTCTTGGGATATGTTATCTCAGATACTGGATTCTCTATGGATCCGGAGAAACTTTCGGCTGTACTAAAATGGCCTCGACCTACGGGTCTTCGCTCTATACAACGGTTTCTGGGCTTCGCCAATTATTATCGGAAGTTCATACGCAACTTTTCTTCCTTGGTTAAACCTCTCACGGACATGACCAGGAGAGATGCTGATCCACAGCATTGGTCACAGGAAGCCATTACTGCCTTTGAGTCTCTCAAGGTCGCCTTTGCTGCTGCTCCTATACTGGCACACCCTAACCCTGCCTTACCATTCATTCTTGAGGTCGATGCGTCTGAGACAGGAGTGGGCGCCCTCCTGTCTCAACGTCCTAACCCAGAGAGCTCCAGGCATCCGTGCGGGTATTTCTCGAGGAAATTGAACCCGGCGGAATGCAACTACCAGATTGGTGATAGAGAACTTCTAGCCATAATTTTAGCTCTCAAAGAATGGAGGCACCTTCTTGAGGGGACTTCAGTACCAATCCTCATACTCACAGACCACAAGAATCTAACATATCTTTCTGAAGCTAAGCGACTTTCCCCCCGGCAAGCTAGATGGGCTCTCTTCCTATCAAGATTCAATTATGTGGTTTCTTACTTGCCCGGTACAAAAAACATTCGGGCTGATGCCTTGTCTCGACAGTTCTCCCCTCCATCTAGAGAGGAGATAACCCCTACTCCTGTGATTCCTCCGGACCATATACTGGCAACCATCCGTACTAACCTCACCTCACCCCTAGGCGAGGAGATTCTGGCTGCACAAAGTAATGCTCCTCCAGAGAAACCTAATGGCCGTTGTTTTGTACCTATTAACCTCCGTACGAAACTATTGAGTACATACCACGACCCCAAAGCAGCTGGACATCCAGGCAAAAACCAGTTAATCTGGTCCGTATCCCGGCAATTTTGGTGGCCTAGTCTCCGTTCGGATGTCACCGCTTTTGTAGCTGCCTGTCCTGTGTGCGCTCAAAACAAAACCCCACGACGCCCTCCAGTGGGTCTCCTGCAAACCATACCTAATGGTGAACGACCCTGGACCCACTTGTCCATGGATTTTATCGTAGATCTTCCGGTCTCCCGTGGCAATACAGTCGTTCTCATGGTTGTTGACCGATTCTCGAAGATGTCGCATTGCATTCCCTTGAAAAAACTACCAACTTCCCAGGAACTTGCAACAATTTTTGGTCGGGAGATCTTTCGTTTGCATGGGTTACCCAAAGTGATAGTCTCAGATAGGGGTAGCCAGTTCGTGTCCAGATTTTGGAGAGCTTTTTGTACGCAAATGGGAATTCAGCTTTCCTTCTCCTCGGCCTACCACCCGCAATCCAATGGTGCAGTGGAACGAGCTAATCAAACACTGGAACAGTTTCTGCGTTGCTACATTTCTGACCACCAGAACAACTGGTCTGATCTGCTACCCTGGGCGGAGTTTGCCCACAATAGTGCGATTAATGCCTCCTCCCGGCTATCCCCGTTCCTGGCAAACTATGGGTTTCAACCGTCCATGTTGCCTGATACGTTCTTGCCACAGGAGATACCGGCATTGGAGGAACATCTCAGAGAACTCCGTTCCACTTGGGTGCAGGTTCAGAGTTCTTTGCAACGCGCAATGCAGAACTACAAACTCCAGGCCGACCGCAGACGCCTTCCTGCACCTACCTATCAGGTCGGAGAGAGGGTCTGGCTGTCTTCCCGCAACCTACGCCTCCGTGTTCCCTCACAAAAACTGGCACCCCGATACGTTGGGCCATTTCGTATACTTCGAAGGGTTAACCCTGTAGCTTACGCACTTGACCTTCCTGCTAACATGCGCATCTCAAATGTTTTCCATGTTTCCCTCTTGAAACCGTTGGTTTGTAATCGCTACACCAACTCAGTGCCACGTCCACGTCCTGTTCTGATTGACAATCATGAGGAATATGAAATACGCAGCATCATTGACTCACGGGTCTTCAGAGGACAGATCCAATACTTGGTGCACTGGAAAGGATACGGTCCAGAGGAACGCTCCTGGGTTCCAGCCTCTGATGTCCATGCACCATCCCTCCTTCGTTCCTATCATGCCCGCTTCCCCATGAAGCCCGGACCCACCAACAGAGATGGGGGGAGTCGTTGAGGGGGAGGTACTGTCAGGGTTTCTTTGCTGTTTTAAACAGCAACCCTTTCTGTTTCAGTGATTGAGTTTTCAGCTGCAATTACTATGAGCTGCTTCTGCTTGTTGCCGCGGTTACTCACCTGTGAGTAGTAATCAACCCTGCTGCTAATCAGTTCTGCCTATTTAAGCAGCTAAGCCCAGAACCTCCTTGCCCTTGCGTGGTTTCCTGTTCCCCAGAAGTCTCCTTGTTCCTGTGTTTCCTGTTTGCTCCTGGTTCCTGACTCCGGCCTTGTTCCTGACTCCGCTGCTCTCCGTGCTCCTGATCCTGGCTTGTCTGACTACCCGCTCTGGTGACTGACCCCTGCTTGATTCCTGGACTTTGCTTTTGTTATTTATTTATTATTTATTAATAAAGGTGTGTTTGCATCTACTTCTGTCTCTGTCTGGTTCCTGGTCCCTGACAAAGTGTTAGGGAAGATAGGTATTTCCCAGCAGCGCAAAGGTCCCGCGATAGAGAAGGCAGGGACTTTGTAGGATTGGCTGACACGGTCATGGAGGACTATTGATACCGACCGGGCTCCATCCCCCTTGGTCGAGCGGAGCCTATGGTCGATGTATCAATAGGGGGAAAAAGGAGTGCGTTCATGATCGACACTGGTGCTGAACATTCAGTGGTGACTAATCTAGTTGCTCCTCCATCTGGAAGGACTATTACTGTAATAGGAGCAACTGGAAGAAGTGCTGAAAAACCGGTTCTTAAAAGTCGACTCTGTACATTGGGAGGCCACGTAGTAAAACATCAATTCCTTTATATGCCTGAATGTCCAGTCCAATTGCTGGGACGTGATATGCTATCAAAATTACAAGCGCAGATTACGTTCCTACCAAATGGAACAACATCCTTAAAGTTTAATGGACCTTCAGGTATTATGACATTATCCGTACCAAAGGAAGAAGAGTGGCGACTTTATACAGCGTTGACTAACCAAAACCCTAGGAGTGATGAGTCCTTATTCAACATACCAGGAGTTTGGGCAGAGAACAACCCACCAGGACTGGCCCGCAATATTCCACCTATTAAAATTGAACTAAAACTTGGGGTTTATCCAGTAAGCCTAAGACAATACCACATCCCGCAGAAGGCTAAGAAGAACATCCAATCTTATCTGGATAAGTTCATACGGTATGGTATCCTAAAATTCTGTACTTCCCCCTGGAACACCCCATTGCTGCCTGTTCAAAAGCCCGGTACAGATGAGTATCGACCTGTGCAGGACTTGAGAGCAGTCAATGATGCGGTTGTTAGTATACATCCAGTTGTACCCAATCCATATAACCTGCTTGCTTTAATTCCGGGCGGGGCTACTTACTTTACAGTCTTAGACCTCAAAGATGCCTTCTTTTGCCTCCGAATTGCCGCAGAAAGTCAATGTATTTTCGCTTTCCAATGGGAGAACGCTGTAACGGGCTCAAAACGCCAAATGACCTGGACAAGACTGCCCCAAGGGTTTAAAAATTCACCTACCCTATTTGGTTCAGCTCTAAGTCAAGATCTACTGGATTTCGAGTCCATCCCAGGAGAGTGTGTATTGTTACAATATGTAGATGACTTGTTGATAGCAGCAGTTACAAAAGAAATCTGTCAGCAAGCAACGCACGATCTACTACACATTCTCTGGAAGGCAGGATACAAGGTGTCTAGAAAGAAGGCTCAGTTGTGTTTGCAAACTGTCAAATATCTGGGATTCCATATCTCTGAAGGTCAAAGAATTATGGGGCCAGAGAGAAAAGAAGCTGTGTGCCAAATACCGATACCCAAGAATAGAAGACAAGTGCGAGAATTCTTGGGGGCAGCAGGCTTCTGTAGGATATGGATTCCCAGCTACGCGATACTGGCAAAACCTCTGTACGCAGCTATCAAAGGTACAGAGCACGACCCCTTCTTATGGACTCAAGAACAGCAAACGGCATTTGAAGATGTGAAGAAGGCTTTGATGAGTGCCCCGGCATTAGGTCTACCTGATCATACACGACCATTCTACCTGTATGTACATGAGCAAAGAAGAATGGCTGTGGGAGTATTGACACAGTACTTGGGATCATGGCAAAGACCTGTTGCCTACATGTCTAAGCAATTGGATGCAGTGGCCAGCGGACTTCCACCTTGTCTAAGAGCCGTAGCTGCAGCCGCCCTGCTAGTAGCTGAAGCTGATAAACTCACTCTGGGTCAAGAACTTTATGTACAAGTCCCACATGCAGTACAGACGTTGTTGGATTACAAAGGAAATCATTGGTTTAGTAACAGCCGTATGACCAAGTATCAAGCAATGTTGTGTGAAAACCCAAGAGTGCATTTAGAGACTGTAAACACCTTAAATCCAGCTACCCTTTTGCCACAACCTACTGAAAGTCAACATGATTGTTTGGAAGTAATGGATGAAGTATTCTCAAGTAGACCAGATCTTCGTGATTTTCTCATCCAGAACCCCGATGTTCAATATTATACCGTCGGCAGTAGTTATGTGAAAGAAGGGATCCGCTATGCAGGATATGCAGTAACAACAATAGACAAGGTGATAGAAGCTCGGCCACTGGCGAAAAGAACATCAGCACAAAAGGCAGAATTGATAGCACTGACACGAGCGTTACAATTGGCTGAAGGTTTAAGAGTGAACATCTACACGGACTCCAAATATGCGTTTTTAACCACTCATGCCCACGGAGCTTTGTTTAAAGAAAGAGGACTACTGAATTCAGAAGGCAAAGAAATCAAGTACGAAGCTGAAATCCTACAACTATTGGAAGCAGTGTGGGAGCCGAAAGAAGTCGGTATCATACATTGTCGAGCGCATCTGAGAGGAGATGGTGATGTAACCAAGGGAAATCGGATGGCAGATAGTGCAGCTAAGCGTGCCGCTGAATCAGGAAGACAGGAATATGTGGGGCATATAGCTGCTCTTATACCAACTCCACTGTCCCAATGGACTCCAGTTTATACAGCTCAAGAAGAGGAGTGGTTAAAGACTGAACCAGGAAAGTATTTGGAGAACAAGTGGTATCAGCTAGAAGATGGAAGAATAGTCATACCAGCATCACTAGCGGTAGAAATTGTCCAAAATTATCACAACGGGACACATTCTGGGAGAGACAGCACAGAAGAATCTCTCAGAAAACATTTCTACATACCAAGATTGTCCAACTTGACTCAGGCCATTGTACGAAGATGTGTAACGTGTGCTAAAAATAATGCAAGACAAGGACCAGTAAAGCCACCAGGAGTCCAGTTTATGGGGGGACTCCCCATGTCCGATTTACAAATTGACTTTACAGTGATGCCTAAATCGGGTGGACATCGTTACCTGCTGGTAATTGTGTGCACCTATTCAGGCTGGGTAGAAGCATGTCCTACTCGTACAGAGAAAGCAGGAGAAGTTGTGAGATTCCTGCTACGAGAAATAATACCCCGATATGGACTACCCTGCTCTATAGGATCGGACAATGGTCCAGCTTTTGTTCATCAGTGCCTACAACAACTGACTCATATGCTTGGTATAAAGTGGAGGCTTCATACAGCATATAGACCCCAGAGTTCTGGTAAGGTAGAGAGAATGAATAGAACTATTAAGAATCAGTTGGCTAAAATGTGTCAGGAAACCCAACTTAAGTGGAACGTTCTCTTACCCATAGCTTTATTGCGAATCCGCAGTACCCCTACCAGAAGGATGGGCCTCTCTCCTTTTGAAATCATGTATGGGCGACCACCTCCCGTACTTGGTAACTTAAGGGGGGACTTGAGTCAGTTGGGAGAAGGAATTACCCGGCAGCAGGTTGTAGAGTTGGGTAAGACTATGGAGGAGGTACAGAAATGGGTACAAGATAGATTACCTGTGAATATTTATCCCCCAGTTCATAGTTATCATCCAGGAGATCAAGTGTGGATTAAAGAGTGGAATAATGTACCGTTAGGGCCCAAGTGGAGAGGTCCTTATGTTGTTCTTTTGTCTACCCCTACAGCGATAAAAGTAGCCGAAGTGACTCCGTGGATACATCACTCCAGGGTTAAACCAGCAGCAGTCGATTCTTGGCAAG
Source organism: Pelobates fuscus (assembly GCF_036172605.1). Classification (NCBI taxonomy): domain Eukaryota; kingdom Metazoa; phylum Chordata; class Amphibia; order Anura; family Pelobatidae; genus Pelobates; species Pelobates fuscus. The sequence goes on along the minus strand of NC_086319.1, from coordinate 18,234,644 downwards.
TTACAGCAGATCCAGAGAATCCCTGCAAGATCCGGTTGAAACGCACGACTCAGTCGGAGTAACGAGGAACTTGTGTGGATTACAAAATTTTATTATTTTTGGGATTTGGTGCGTGAGTGAGAAGGCCATAATAAAGCCTGTCCGCCCACCGACGTATAGTATATAAGCCAGGGAAAGTCTCGAAGGGACTCCTGTGAAGACGAGCAGAACTCCATTCCCTGCAGCCCTTACATCCTGGAAGCTGAGGTGCCTTCGCACGGACGAAGACTGAGGATGACGGCGAAAGATGTGTTGATGATAATGTTTATTTATGTGTATTTTTATATTCAGGAAGGTAGAGGTACCGACACTCCTAGCTGTGAGGTATGCATTAAGACTACAAGAACAGGTAACCATATTTCCCAAACCCTAATTTGGCATTCACAATACGAGTGTAAAGGAGATGTATCGAGATGTAGATACCTAAATATAGACTATAGTGTGTGCCATTTAGGAATAGGAGAACCTAAGTGCTTCAGTCCAGAGTATCAACCCCGTACAATTTGGTTGACTCTCAGGAATGGAGATCCTCAGGGGACCCTAATTAATAAGACGGTGTTAGAATCCGTACATTCTTCGGGTGTTCTGCTATTTGATGCGTGTAAGGCGATATCAAGTGGTAGAAAGCCGTGGAATGTATGTGGGGATCTTAGATGGGAGAGGACGTATGGGTCTAATGATAAATATATTTGTCCCAGTAGTAAAAATAAATATGTGAGTCCTAGATGCCCAAATAGAGATTATAACTTTTGCCCATATTGGTCTTGTGTGGGGTGGGCAACTTGGGGACAGACAGTAGACAAAGACATGATAGTGACTAAGTTGCCTACCAGCCCATATTGTAAGTCTATGGAATGCAACCCAGTCCATATACTTATAAATAACCCCGATAAGTTCTTAGACAAATATGGTAATTTATTTGGGTTTCAAATATACGGGACGGGTTTAGATCCTGGGACAGTATTGTTTATAGGGATAGAGACTGATACGGTATCCTCCCAAACTCATCAAGTATACCATTCCTTTTATGAAGAGATGAGCATAGATAATAAGATCCCCCATAATGCTAAAAACCTGTTCATTGATTTAGCTGAAAGTATTGCCGGTAGTCTTAATGTTACCAACTGCTATGTGTGTGGAGGTACTAACATGGGAGACCAATGGCCTTGGGAAGCAAAGGAGGTAATGTCCGGTTCTGAGGCAGTTGACCAACTAATATCTACACAAGCCGATTATCATATGAGTGTTAGAGGTAAATCTGAGTGGAGATTAAAGACCTCCATCATAGGTTATGTTTGCATAGCAAGGAAAGGAATAATGTATAATACTTCTGTAGGAGAATTAACTTGTCTAGGGCAAAAAGCTTATGATGATGATACAAAGAATACAACTTGGTGGTCGGCTTCAAATGTCTCAGAACCATCTAACCCGTTTGCTAGATACGCCAATTTAAAGGATGTGTGGTTTGATTTATCCATCACATCTACCTGGAGAGCCCCAGCAAATTTGTACTGGATCTGTGGTAAGAAAGCCTATTCGGAGTTGCCACAGGACTGGGAAGGGGCATGTGTGTTGGGTATGCTCAAACCATCCTTCTTCTTGTTACCGATTGAAACAGGTGAGACTTTAGGTGTTAAAGTGTATGATGTGAATCATAGGAAGAAAAGGGGACCCATAGAGATAGGTGCCTGGGAAGATAATGAATGGCCTCCCCAGCGTATCATAGATTATTATGGGCCAGCCACGTGGGCAGAAGATGGTACCTTTGGTTATAGAACCCCTATTTATATGCTCAACCGTATTATAAGATTACAGGCGGTGGTTGAGATTATTACTAACGAGACATCACAAGCGCTCAATCTTCTAGCGAAGCATAATACTAGGATGAGGACAGCAGTCTACCAAAATAGATTAGCCTTGGATTACCTTTTGGCAGTAGAGGGAGGTGTATGTGGGAAGTTTAACCTGAGCAATTGCTGTCTTCAAATAGATGACGAAGGGCAAGCAATAGCTGAGCTTACTAGCCATATGGTTAAACTAGCGCATGTGCCTACTCAGGTATGGAAAGGGTATAATCCAAGTAGTTGGTTTGGTAGCTGGTATGAGTGGTTTGGAGGGCTTAAGGCAGTGGTAGGTGGAGTCCTACTGATTTTAATGTTGTGTCTACTCCTGCCGTGTCTTATACCCTTAGTAGTTAGGTCTGTGCAAAGCCTGATAGAAAATATAGCAGAGAGGAAGGCTGCTGCACAGATAATGGCAATTTATAAATATGAGGCTCTAGATCAGGGAGAACCAATGCAGGAAGATGAGTGTTCAAGATTCACATCATAAGTTAAGTCTGGTCTGGTTCAGGGTAACTTGCGGTGTATGCAAATTAAGGTTAAGTGATGCCTCAAGTAATTGTGAAATATCAAGAGGCATCAAAGGGGGGAATGTGGTGGAATCTCGGTAAAAATAAATTTAGTAGGCCGAGATTACCACGTGGCATGTGTACGTGCATATGCTGACGTATCGATCAGTTGGTTGCACGAGGCAAGATACGATCAGTAGTGTACGGAGCATGTGCAAGAATACAGGATGTAGTATTCCCCCTCCTCCATTGTGCTGGACAAGCCATGCGGTCAAGCAGGAAGTTAATTCTTATTTGTATTGATTGGTCAAGAGAATGTGCGGGTGGAGCTTAATATGGGAGGAGTTATGTGCCTATATAAGGAGCCTGCACTATTGTCCGGGGCTCAGAACTTGTGGTATTTTGGTGACGTTAGTCCCTCGGAGTCCAGATCGGTGATCCAATAAAGAATCTCTTCCTTCCTGAAGAAACCTGTGTCCATCTCTCTGTGCTTCGCTTCCGTCAGTTTCTCCGGTATCAACAGGACTTATATAGCTACTTCCTCTATTATGTGATAGGCTGCCTGTTGTGCCTATACAGTTTTTTTCTTTCATTTTTGATAATATTTATATTCCTCTATCTTTGCTGCTGAGGAAATAAAGAAAGAGTTATGCATAATATGAGCCTCCGTGTCTTTAATAAAATCAGCAATATCTCTGTTGAGATTCATTGTGTACATGAATTCTCTGGTTGATTCTGCAGAAATCAAAGCCAGAAATGAGTTGATTCTTTGTTTTTACACTTTATCTCAGAAATTTACCATCAAATCTCACTATGTCCCTCTCACTCCACCATGACTCCCGCCTCTCCTTTCTACTCATTAAATCACCTTAGTAAATCAGAAATCAAACAAGGTAGCTGGAAATAATAGACCCGTCAAAGGGCTTCTACCAGGGAGGGTAAAGAAAAATCCAATACAGGAACAGATACTCAAAGCACATTATCCTGAAATTTTAGGAGCTCTTCTCAACTCACATTATCCAAAAAAAACATACAATAACTGCAACACTTAGTTTTTACATAGAAATTACTTTAATTAAAAACACAAACAGAGTAACTGGCAACATTTTGGCCACATAAGGTCTGTGTTAAGGAAGGATACTTAGTGCCTTGTAGACATAGAAGAAGTCCTTAACTAAAAAGGCAGTCCAAGCACTATAACCACTACAGTGCATGGTGCTAAAAGGACTTATATGCCTTCCCCAGTTCTGGTTTTCAGGACCTAAGGTCCCCTATTCACCATAATGAAAGAAAATTATATTTCTTAATAGCATTGTCAATATCAATGTTGTCCATGTTCGCTCAAAAAAGGTTGGACCTGCAACTGAGGGATGTCGCCTGTAACTAACTAGCACCACAACCACTGCAGGAGGTTATAGTTGCAATAGTGCTTAGACTGCTTCTTTAAATGGCAACTCCAAATAATACTTTATTTAAATATATAACATGATCAAACAAGAAATTAAATATGTATAAATAAAAATAACTCACATTTAAAGTTACTGCATTTGCTGCAAATCCAAAAGCTTTACTCTTAACAACTAGGAACTGCCCAAAACAATTGCACATTTTAGGACAAAAATAATCGAGCTGATAAACAGAGAACTTTTTCAGAGGGTCTATTTAGGCATACTATTTACAATCCCGCACATCTTCCGATGTACTGAATATCCCGCAGAAAGAGATGGTATCAGGGGAAATTAACATTTCCTAAAAATACTGAATTGGAGATTTTTTTCCCCCTGCTGCTATTTAAGCTCTTTCTCTACTAATAAACACTCACTATTTGGTAAAAAGCATGATTTATACGATTTTTATTTCTAATCATTACTGGAATCCTGTGTATCCAGCTTTGTGAAGGTGTCCCAACCATTACATTGTAGACATTTCATCAACCTGCCCCTATGGCCTCTTCCAGTAGTTAACAAGTTCTGTTTCATTACATTTATTGCTTGTAGGGCCCCAAAGGGATTTCCTGTAATCTGTAGGTGGAACTTTTATATCATATTTTAGTTATGTCCTTCGTAATGTGAGCATTCCTATAGTTAACAGCCTGTCCTTTACAAGGGATACTATAGTCACCAGAACCACTACAGCTTAATGTAGTTGCTCTTGTGTCTATAGCCTGTCCTTGCAGCCTTAGCACTGTAAACACTGCCTTTTCAGAAAAAAGGCAGTGATTACGTTGCTGGCTAGTTACACCTCTAGGTGCAGTCACTCAGATGGCCACTAGAGGTGCTTCCTATGTCAGCGCTGGTGTTTAGCATCTCCACGGTCTGCAAGGAGATGATCTCAACCATGGAGGTGGGACCAGGTAGGGCCAGTTACCTTACCTTTTCACTGCCCGGCCGGGCCCTGGGGACCTAAACAGCCACACCAGCACTATAGTGACAGGAATACATGTTTGTTCCTTTATTAAACATTTACAGACTTTAAAAGTGGCATAGGAGTTGTTGTTTTTTTTTTTAATCACATCTGTCGAGCAATCTTCTGGCAGCTGTTGACAAGGATTTAAATTTACAGCCCATGGCCCAAATTATATCAATGAGCTCTCCTCTTGCAAATGCTGGAAAAGGACATCAATGGACCTCAAAACAACAACAACAAAAAAGGAGAATAAGAACCAGTTGTTCCGGTGTTTGTTTGAATGAGTGCATTTCATGTAACTATTGCATGACTTGGCATTTCTATTTTTAAGGAGGGTTTTGAAAACTCTGCATGACATGTAAATATGGCTCTGGCTGAAATTTGATTGAGATTTAAGCAATTAAGCCCACGTTATAATGTTTCCCCAGTGCTTAGAATATGGGCAGCCTTGATTGACTGCTATGCTGGGAAGCCTCCTGCACTGGCATGCATGATGTGACCCCTTTGTGGGTGGGCATATTTGTCTGTGTTGTTAATTGCATTTCACACATGCCCACCTGCATCCATATAACCCACTCCCCTCTTGACTGCTGACCATTACCAGTTCCCCCACCGTTGCCCCCCAATAACACACGTGACACATTCTTGTAGTGGATAAAGGCAACGGCCACAGCTTTTGTTTAACGTAACTAATTTTAAACAATGTCCAACTCTGCCAGCTGTTGGGCAGTTGCCCAACAGACCGTTCCCCCAACAGTCTGCTACTTGCCATCAGCTCCGTGCAGGCTGTCGTCTCCACAAAGTGCCTTTTTCAACTGTGCTGTCCAGGAAAACCCGCCAAGCTGTGACAAGACAAAAACAAAAACAAGACACCAAGAACACAACACCAGAAACAGGTTGGGAGGGTGGGAAAACAGTCAGGGCCCCTCAAATGACCCTCCGGACTGGTACGTCTCCTCCCTCTCCCTCTCCACAAACTTTGCAAAGTTTATTTTGCTTTTAAGACAGCCCACCATCCTGGGCAGCTGTCATGCTCCCCCTTCCCTAGTTGTCCAGAGGGAAACTTGAATGTTGTGATGCCTGTGTTTTGCACCTAATAAAACACAATATGTCCCAGCATGCTTTCTGACACTGCTTGTTCTGTATACATTTAAACATTTTTACTGTGTTAAGCCTGTATTGGGAGGGTAGGTAAGAAAGTCCTGTGCAAGGAGAGGGAGAGAGAGAGAGAGATCGGTGACTCTGTAAGCACACATTTCACACCGATCCTGCTCATGGCCTGACAGGTCCCTTTATGATGGGTACCGGGTTCTGTGACGAGGAGCAGGGATATAATATAAGGTCGGCTCAGTACCCAAAAATACAAGTCCTATGTTTCCAACCATGCCTGAAAGGTTACTTGCCACTGCTAGTCTGGAGAGCCATGGCAGACCCAACAAAGATTAAATTCTACTTGCCAGGGCTGCATTTTCACTAGCCAATGGAAAGTTGAAGCCTAGATGAGGTCATAGAGAAGCAATAGATTGGAGATGTGCTTGTGTGGCCAAATCTGCTCTCCTCCAATCAAATGTTATGAGAATGATTTTGATTCCGGTCTGGAGGAGGAAGTGCCTATAGTGGATTTATCCCTGCAAACAGGATCACTGCACCCGGATCACTTCATTAAGATGAAGTGGTCTGGGTGACTATGGTGTTCCTTTAAGCTGTAGTGGTTTTGGTGCGTAGAGACATATATCATCTGTAAACTAATTTTAATATAATTTTTATTTCATCAAGTATTTTAAAAAAAAATTAAATATATGCAAAAAAAAAATGGAATTTAAAAACTGAACTTTACCTTTAGTGTATGACAAGATCCTTCAGCCATAGACATGCGTCTTGGGTGGGAACGTGTTTAAAAACCGACAGTGAGTCTCTATGGTTTTCACAGATTCAGTGCAGGTAGAGAAGCTAGGGAAGATGATAACTCTCAGTTTTCAAATACTGTCTGACCCAAGGTGCATGTATTTGGCTGAAGGATTCAAAGGTTGGGATGCGTTTTTATCAATTCAAAAAAAAAATAAAAAAATCTAACTTATTTATTTTACATATTTCCTTTCAAAACGTGATGAATGGATTATTATATTGAAAATTACTTTTGAGGAGACAGTTGTCTTTTAAAGGGACACAGTAGGCACTTTAACAAGTTCACCTTATTGAAGGTGTTATAGTGCCTGCAGACCTGCCCTCCCCCCCATTCCCCTTTATTTCACAAATTAGAAGGCTTGGAAGTATGACGTCAAAACTAACTAATTTATGAAGGGCATCAGGGCTGTAGCAGGAGAAATAAAAATATGTAGACTGTAAGCTCATTGTAGCAGGGTCCCCCTCCAATAATATTGTAAAGCGCTACTACGGAATGCCAATCATAATAATAATACAGTGTTCCTTTAATTTATACAGAAAGGCAAATCTTTTGGGAGACACAGGAAGGAAGTGACACTTTATTTAAGTAGTTTCTCCCCATTACAGGTACAATCTCTCATTGTAAGGTTGATTGACCACAAGTGCTTCCTCCCTGATACAATGGATATTAACATATTCAGCCCATGGACACTCTTAGTGCAAAGATATAATATACCTGTCCTCCCTTTCCATTTCCTTCCTCATAGCAAAAAACAAACAAACAAAAGAAACAAAAAAAACAAAACATGTCCCACAAAAAAAATAATGAAAACCAATTGTTCACACGTCTTCACATCTGTTAAAGCACAAAACAATTGTTTTGTCTCTGAACGTGTTCGCATGTTTGCTACTTGTAAGACACATGTAAATACACATCCTCTCTTTGAATGGAGACCGAGGCAGCACACAGATTCAATATCCAGTTATTCCTCGTTTACTAGTCCTGGATGTTTTAGATGTGGTAAAAATAATAATAATAATAGAAAATGTTCGACAAACATAGGCGTGTGCCCAGAGAAAAAAAGTACCATTTAAACTTTACTTTAAAAAATACTGATTTAGGAAAAAAAGAGGAACAAAAAAAATAATTAATTCTGCTATTCTGGCAGTTAACGTATCAATGATTCTCAATTTAGTGAATACAATGACTGTTCCAGTTGTGTGATGTTCAGTATATTTAACCATTATACCTTAGGATAGGTAAATAGCGGTTAGTGGATCACTTTTCTCACGGCACTTTGCCAACCTAAGCAAAATAATCAAATAATCGGAGTCTAGTCAGGTTTACTTTAACCCCTTAAGGACCAAACTTCTGGAATAAAAGGGAATCATGACATGTCATGTGTCCTTAAGGGGTTAAACAAGGAGCACTTGCCCTTAGGAAAAAAAAAAACTACAATTACGGACAATGGTCTTGCTTACAATGTTGTAAGCACTGCCCTCCCCCCACCCCCCCTCAGTAAGGACCACTCACTGCCCCCCCTTCCTCAGTAAGGACCTCTCACTGCCCCCCCTCCCTCAGTAAGGACCTTTCACTGCCCCCCCCCCCCTCAGTAACAACCTCTCACTGCCCCCCCTCCCTCAGTAAGGACTTCTCACTGCCCCCCCCCCTCAGTAAGGACCTCTCACTGCCCCCCCTCCCTCAGTAAGGACCACTCACTGCCCCCCTCAGTAAGAACCACTCACTGCCCCCCCCCCTCAGTAAGGACCACTCACTGCCCCCCCTCAGTAAGGACCACTCACTGCCCCCCCTCAGTAAGGACCACTCACTGCCCCCCCCCTCAGTAAGGACCACTCACTGCCCCCCCCTCAGTAAGGACCACTCACTGCCCCCCCTCCCTCAGTAAGGACCACTCACTGCCCCCCCTCCCTCAGTAAGGACCACTCACTGCCCCCCCTCCCTCATTAAGGACCACTCACTGCCCCCCTCCCTCAGTAAGGACCACTCACTGCCCCCCTCCCTCAGTAAGGACCACTCACTGCCCCCCCTCAGTAAGGACCACTCACTGCCCCCCCCCCTCAGTAAGGACCACTCACTGCCCCCCCCCTCAGTAAGGACCACTCACTGCATCCCCTCCCTCAGTAAGGACCACTCACTGCCCCCCCCCCCAGTAAGGACCACTCACTGCATCCCCTCCCTCAGTAAGGACCACTCACTGCCCCCCCCAGTAAGGACCACTCACTGCATCCCCCCCTCCCTCAGTAAGGACCACTCACTGCCCCCCTCCCTCAGTAAGGACCACTCACTGCCCCCCTCCCTCAGTAAGGACCACTCACTGCCCCCCCTCCCCCCTCAGTAAGGACCACTCACTGCCCCCCCCTCAGTAAGGACCACTCACTGCATCCCCTCCCTCAGTAAGGACCACTCACTGCCCCCCCCCAGTAAGGACCACTCACTGCATCCCCTCCCTCAGTAAGGACCACTCACTGCCCCCCCCAGTAAGGACCACTCACTGCATCCCCCCCTCCCTCAGTAAGGACCACTCACTGCCCCCCTCCCTCAGTAAGGACCACTCACTGCCCCCCCTCAGTAAGGACCACTCACTGCCCCCCCCTCCCTCAGTAAGGACCACTCACTGCCCCCCCTCCCTCCCTCAGTAAGGACCACTCACTGCATCCCCTCCCTCAGTAAGGACCACTCACTGACCCCCCCAGTAAGGACCACTCACTGCATCCCCCCTCCCTCAGTAAGGACCACTCACTGCCCCCCTCCCTCAGTAAGGACCACTCACTGCCCCCTCCCTCAGTAAGGACCACTCACTGCATCCCCCCTCAGTAAGGACCACTCACTGCCCCCCCCCCCCTCCGTAAGGACCACTCACTGCATCCCCCCCTCAGTGAAGGCCACTCACTCGCCCCCTCCCCCTCCCCAGTAAGGACCACTCACTGCATCCCCCCCTCAGTGAAGGCCACTCACTCCCCCCCTCCCCAGTAAGGACCACTCACTGCATCCCCCCCTCAGTGAAGGCCACTCACTCCCCCTCCCCCTCCCCCTCCCCAGTAAGGACCACTCACTGCATCCCCCCCTCAGTGAAGGCCACTCACTCCCCCCCTCCCCAGTAAGGACCACTCACTGCATCCCCCCCTCAGTGAAGGCCACTCACTCCCCCTCCCCCTCCCCCTCCCCAGTAAGGACCACTCACTGCATCCCCCCCTCAGTGAAGGCCACTCACTCACAGCCCCGCCCCCTCCTCACACAGCTATAGCCGCCGCGGCCCCGCCCCCTCCTCACATAGCTATAACCGCCGCGGCCCCGCCCCCTCCTCACATAGCTATAACCGCCGCGGCCCCGCCCCCTCCTCACACAGTTTTAGCTCCGTGGCCCCGCCCCCTCCTGACAATGGTTTAGCTCCGTGGCCCCGCCCCCTCCTGACAATGGTTTAGCTCCGTGGCCCCGCCCCCTCCTGACAATGCTTTAGCTCCGTGGCCCCGCCCCCTCCGCACACAGCTATAGCCGCCGTGGCCCCGCCCCTCTCCGGCTGATTGGCATGCGTGGTGACGCAGTGTTGCGGGGGCGGGGCCTGTCAGCCATGGAGCTCGGGGACCGCTAGCTGGGTGAGATGGAGCCGGTCATGGAGCTGGCGCTGCGCTCGGTGCTGGCTGTCCGCGGGCAGAGCTGTGAGCTGAGCCTGGACTCGGAGCGGCTGGCCTGGCGGGAGCTGAGACCCAGGAGAGACCGGAGCCGCCGGGCTGGTGAGTGACCCCGGGGCATCATGGGAGAGAGGGCAGAGGGCATTGTGCCCACATTTTCAATGCCCCCTGTGTGTGCCAAACATAGCCAAGGGTACCCCCTGTGTGCCAGGCAATGCCCCCTGTATGACAAGACTGTGCCCAGGGTACCCCCTGTTTGCAAAACCATGCCCCCTGTGTGCCAGGCTGTACCCAGGTACCCCATGTCTGCCAGGCTTTGCCCACCCTGTGTACCAGGATACCCCATGTCTGCCAGGCTTTGCCCACCCTCTGTGCTAGAGTACCCTATGTATGCCAAGCTTTGCCCACCCTGTGTGCCAGGGTACACCATGACTGCCCATGGTACCCTTTGTCTGCCAGGCTGGGCTCCCTTCGTGCCAGGCTGTACCAAGGCTACCCCATGGCTGACAGGCTATACCCATGTCTCCAGGCTGTGCCCCCCATGTGCCAAGATACCCAATATTTGCCAGACTGTGCCCCGCGTGTGTCAGGATGTCTGCCCAGGTTGCTTCCTGGCTATGCCCAGGCTGATCTTTGATTGCTAGGGTGCCAGGCTGTGCCCAGGATAACTTCTGACTGCTAGACTGCACTCAATACACAAGTCCCATGATCCAGATGATGGTGAAGCTGGCTGGGCATTATGGGGATATAGTGAGTCACAATTACCTGGGGTTTTACAGTCAGTCATCATTGCCTGGAAGCTGCTGGACTGTGGAGGGAGATTGAATTCTTTTGTCACAGTAGTAACCCATCTCCCCATTGTTACATGGTCTGGCAGACAGCTGGAAAGACCCCATGTTGTGCAGGATCCCCTAAATTAAATAAACACCCCTTACAATTTGAGGGTATGGATCGGGGAGCCAGCTGCCTGGGACCACCACATGTATTAGAAACCCCCTTTCACCCCCCAATTACTGTTTAACTTTTTGTTCGTACTTGGCCTTTGTTTGCAATAAGCAACGACTCCCATTCACTGCTCTTGTGTGAGTTTCTACAGTTTAAAACTCTTAGTAGCCAATTCTGCAGGTTGTGACTCCTGTAACCTTGGGATTTACATTCTCCTTTTTCCCAAAGAGATGTGCTGAAGCCATGTTCTAAAAATACCCAGGAGTTGATCTTTAAGTTTGTGGCAACAAGTGTTTATGGCAAGTGTAAATGGTTTCCTACCCTTGTGTACTGCAATTCCCCTTTCTTTTGTATCATCTGCTTTGTGTGTGTTTGGGCATTCGGACGACAAATATTCTCTCCGTATGCCCACATTTTAAAAAAAATTGAAAACTTTTTTTTTTAACAGTACATTGCATAAGGTTGTGAAACTCTAGTTTAGAAGTTTATTCAGCAACATCAATTTTATATACTCTTGAAAGAGAATTGCAAGCTTTAGACATCAAAAAGAAGAGTTGGTGGGAAAAGTCAAACGTTTAACTATTTTGTTCTCACTTTTGCATGAAGTTTCTACAGCCCACAATTTAGTTGCCCACACTATTTAGGATCAGGACCCCCATGCTAATGAGTTCAAATTACACACGCTACTCTTTGGTTTGCTATTGTTTGGTTTGTGAATGATAAATGGCTTTATTTACCCAACAAATGTTTATTTTATCTGTATGTTAGTATTTGTTTATTGATACAACCATTGATTGTTATTAATAGAAAATTGAATTTAGCAAAACAAAGGCCAAACTAGCGCAGTGTTTGATAAGCAAGCATCATATGGAATCTTGGCATTGTCCAAGAGTGTTTTAATGTATAATTTACACATAAGTAAACATTGGTGTTTGTAAAGAAAAACACTGACCCCCATAATGCCGTTATGTAACTTGTATTTATACAAGGAGACTTTGCATTATGGTTTGTGTTAATGTCAGGCTAAGTTTAGAACAGATTTAAATTAACACTGCGCAGATTTAGTCAGTAAACTCTGAATTGTCACAGATTGTAGAAGAGGTTTTCCAAAATCCGTTTTTTTGGGCTATATATATATTATATAGCGGATGGCCCTATGGCTGTGTTTTCTTTTACGAAACATAGACCCCGGGGACTTAAATGTTATGTAACTTATTCAGATGTACTTGTATGCACGTTGAACAAAAGTTCAACTACCGGTATTTACAGTACATTTAAAGCTTGACAGTTCTCAAAACCATATTACTGTAGCAGCATGTTCAGGCTATCCGTAAAACAGAATGATCCAGTGTACCTGTAAGATTTTCCTATTTTATTGCATACTCTGGTTCAAACAGGCTCTTATACTCAATGTTTACATAAAAGCACATTTGGATGACCTTGTGTAGTTTACTGGACACATACAGTTCTGTAACTCCTGAGACTTGATTTTAGAAACATATTATAATCCAGGTTTTTTCTTTTATTCCCTCAGCAGCAAAGAGAGAGAAACATGTTTAAACTTTAAATATAACAACTTTGGCATGCAAGTAGTTAACATATCTTTTACAGCTACCATTATCTCTGGTATCTCAGGTTACCTCAATTAGTACATGTGTTATCACTAGTTGTATAAGCTTGAGTATACAAACATTGGTCAGATGGTAATGAAATTATTACTCCAACCAAAAACAGTGTTTGGAGTTTGTATGTACAGTGAAACACTCTGAGTGTTTACACCATGACCATGTGAAACCATGGACGTGCTTGGAGTAACCCTTTAAAGTGCTTTAGGGGTTAACAGAATGTCCCCTTTGTCTTATTTTTATAAAAGTGCTCTGTCTTCATGGTAACACCTTTCTCACTTGCTTTGAATGCTTGAAGTTAAAGTGAGCACTGTTTCAGGTGTTTCTCAGTGAACAGTTCATGGCAATTGCTGCGCATGCACCCTGTGTCCCAATGCTTCTGTGAGAGACATTGGTTAGTCCGAAATCACCACATTATGTGTTTGCAATAAGATCTATGGGGGATTCTGCAGGCAGCTTATTTGGAATCTGCCTTGTGCCAGTTGCCACCTCCTCTGGAGCCTGGAAGCTCCTGCAAGGAGCTTACATTAGTTACACTGAAATAAGTCCTACATGAATTAGCAGGTGGTAGGTTCCTGGTTAATAGTTAAAGGGAAAAATGAAAATCCAGCGCACTCCCTTATCTGCTAAACAGCTATTTTGCTAGTTTTATTAAAAACAATGGGGTTTTAGTTACATTATAGCTCATTTAGTAGACAGTTGACTGTTAGAGTAGGACCTGCCAAAGATGGGGTACATTGACGTTGTGGCAGGCTTATGCAATGTATGATCATATAATGTAACTAAACCCCCATTATTTTTTGCCTAGCTTAGGTGTTTTTAATAAAACTAGCAAAATAGCTGTTTAGCAGATAAGGGAGTGCGCTGGATTTTCATTTTTACTGTACTTATTGGCCCCCAGCAGCACCCCATTTAAGCATGTTTAGGTGAGTGCAGCCAGCTCCTTGTTTTCTCTAATAGTTAAAGGGAAAGTGTAGTGCTAGGAATACAAAGATGTATAACTAGCACTATACTACTCTCTGCCACCCCTCCCCGCAGCCAAGAAGGGGTTAAAACACTTGTCACTTACGTGATTCCAGTGCTGCTATCCCTCAGCGATGGATCAGGCTCAGTCTCCGCTCCTCTACCTCTGACATCAGCCAACGGCGGTACCTAATGCACGTGGATGGTGGTTGCCGCAATCGAATTAGGACTATCCCACAGGAAAGCATTGAATCAATGATTTGATGTGGGGTTTTAGCGGACGCTGAATGTCCGCATGCAAAGCGTGAGGATGTCTAGTATCAAGCAATGAAAAGTTCGCTACGGACAAGGAAAGCGACTCTAGTGGCTCAATCCACCAACATTACTGCTCATAGAGTAACATTAAAACCAATGTTTCTCTATCAGAAATGCTGGCTTCCGTTTTGAACTACAGCAAGGAGTGAGGCAGGAAACCCTTCCAGCTGTCTACTTGTCTGATAATAAATCGAATGATAAAAGCTTCTCTTAAAATGTTAAATCAATGATCAAATAAGCCTGCAGGGACAGGCAACGAACACCTAACGCACTTTCTGCAGCTTCAAATATTTAGAATACTCTTCTAAGGTGTAGTGGTTTTGGTGCTTAAATTGTCTCTTTACGTGTAAATACTTTTAGCTGAGACAGCGTACAAAAGAGAGGACCTTGTTTATAAATAAACCAGGGATGTATGTAGCATTCTAAACAACTGGAAACTAGCTTCTAAAATGTCCTGCCCTCTAAATTCATAGCAGGTGACGGTTAAAGGGTTATTAACTAAAATCAGAATTTGGAAGGTTAATTACAATTTTATGGTCAAAGTAGTTAAAACTGGAAGCATAGCAGACTTAAAGAATCTTTCCAATTTGTCTATTTTGGCCTTAAAATTTGTAATTCACTTTACACATTCTCACGTTGGCCTCTCTTTCTGTGAAATCAGCAGTATTCTTAGATTGTTCAACTGTTTGCCTGAAAGTCTGACTCTGCATTTTTGTTTTGTTTCCTCTGCTTTTTATCAGCTGTTGCAATAAAAACAATTGTGTTAGTGGCATATGTGCAATAGAAACCGGGATTCCTTAGAGCTATTTAACCAAGTAATGCAGCTGAGCCACATGCTGCTGTCAAACTATTGATAAAGTGAAAGGGGCAGTGAGTGATGATGCTAGAAAGCTGTCCTTGTCCTCATATTTGTGATTTACCTCTTACTTCAGTGTCATGTCAGGCCATGTGCGTACCTGTAGCATACTTGTTCAATATAAGATGGGGAAACACACTGGGAAGGATCTTAGGAGTCAGTCTTTGTCTGATCTTTATACGACCTGCTGATAACTATCAAGCTCCACTATCAATCAATACTTCACACACCTGTGAATCACCTAAAATGTAATTATTTGCATGCCTGCTTTATTTTGGAAACTACCTGGTTTGTTGTATAGATCCCCCCCCCTCCCCCGTAACTCTTGTTACGAGCATGATTTATGTGTTATCTTAAAAAAAAAAAAAAAAAAAAAGCTACCGGTATTCATTTTTTGTATTTTATTATTGCTTGCAATTTAAAGGGATACTTTAAACTCGGACAGAACCAAAACGAAGCCGTTTTATTGTATAAATTATGCCATGCAGTCTCACTGCTCCATTCCTTGCCATTAAAGGGACACTATAGTTACCAGAACCACTACATTTTAATGTAGTGGTTCTGGTGTCTACAGCTTGGCCCTGTAGGCTTTTTATTGTAAACACTGCCCTTTCATAGAAAAGGCAGTGTTTGCATTACTGGCTAGGAACACCTCAGACGGCCACTAGAGGTGCTGCATTGACATTTCGAATCTCCACGCTCTGCATGAAGGCATTGATCCAATGTCAATAAATGAAGTATAAACATTAGATGACTCTTTTTATAGGAAGAGTTTAGGGAGGCTGTGTAAGTCACGTGCAGGAAGGTGTGTCTAGGGCTGCACATACAAATTGATTTAACTCTTAAAGGGCAGAGAACTGAGCAGTGAGACTGCTGGGGCATAATCGATGCACCAAAACCACTTAAGCTAAAAAAAACAAACATATTTTCACAGTATTTTATTGATTTTAGTAAAGAGAAGTGTCAGGCTATGCAACACAGTTTGACGACAATATCCTAAAAAAATTATACAAAGAGCAAGTTATATATCCCAAAGAAAATAACAACATCCCCTCCCCATCAGCATTTGTTAATTAAATAGTCCCCATATGTAGATTCATTTTTGCAGTTCTATAAAGCAAGTACATTTCTGTCTCTAAAACTATAGTCCTTGTTTGGAGATGTATGCATTGGCGCACAGATGGCTTTCTTCTTATTTTGCAGATTTATCAAATCTACAGCATTAAATCTTTGTTCCTGCAGATTGCAGATAGGTGGTTTTCGCAGACTTGTGCAGGGAACGAATGCTGGAATTGATGTGCATGCTAATTTGGAGCCATTTGGTCACTGTGGGATGCCATGCTCTGTTTATGCTCTGTTCCCAAATATGTCCAAAGGCCACAGTTGTCTTGTTCAGAAACAACAATGGTTGGGAGGTTTAAGAAAACAAAAATTGAAGGCTTATTCCTTTTTATTACAAGCACTGAGATTTAAAGGAACACTCCAATGTTAAAAATATATTCGCATTTTACATTTAGAGCCTCCCATGTTCAATTAAAAATAAACTCCCCTGTAATCTAGGCACAGGGTCCAGCTGTGGAACTAGCCGAGGGGGCCCATTGGGTAGCCCATGCACTTAGGGCACCTCAATGGGCTGGTCGTGCACTGTGGCATTTAATAGTGTGATGGGCCCCTTAAATAATGGCAGCTAGTGCTCTGAGGATGTGAGAGCCTGTCACTTCTCCCAGCTAACAGTTTGAGCCTAACAGGAGGAGGAGGGTGGTCAGGGAGAGGCTCAGACTCCCAGCAGACTAGACCCCATGGAAACCACCCTCCTGCAACCAAAATGTAGGAAACTGGAGAGTGGCTAAAATGTGTACATTTTGCATGTGTATCTGCATCTTTGTCTGGGTGTCATTGTATGCGTGTGTCTTGTGTCATTGTGTCTATAGATCTGTTTATGTGTCTGTGTATCTGTATGTGTGTGTTTTTATATATATATATATATATATATATATCTATCTATATCGGTGTGTGTGTGTGTGGCGCAGGGCTTATGTTTCTTCATCTCTGCATTCAAACTACAACCCTACACACAAGTGAACCACTGCTTCCAAATGGCAACAGTACATAATAACACAACATTACACACAAATACACCCCTACATTAACACACAAATACTCCATACAAATGCTGCTCAGTGCTAAATACAACCCTTCAAGCATGGGCAAATGGTATATCCCCAGTTGGCAAAGAATTGTGGGAGTTTTACGAGAGAGAGGGATGTAGGGAGAGGCCCCAATAAAGTTCTTGCACCCTCACCGGTCTCGGACACTGACCGAGACTATTTCCATACCACTGCTTTGCTCCCCATCTGAGGAGATAATCAATACTGATGGTCTCCATACCAGTCTAATGCGCCTTCTAGAGTAGTATCAGGGATTTTTTGTCTATGAGAAATGCTCAGTACTACCTTGAGCACTAGTTCAAGTGATCCAGGAAACCCTCATGGTTGCCCAACAGCTGAAAAGGTGTAACTAATTCCGTATTATAAAATTGTAGATTCTCTTGAAATGAGCACTTTTATAAAAAAGTTTGGAGTGAACCGTCAGTTAAACCACCAAAGCAATTCAGAAAACTGAAATGGTCTAGGGGACTGTTAAATAAAGCTTGATTCTCCAAAAATAAGCAAACTTCATATGCTGGCAGATGCCTATCCTGCATATGTGGGAGTATTTTTTTTTTTTTTGAGGGGGAACTGCTATCAAAGGGACACCATAACCACTACAAGTAATATTAAATTATCGGGTTTCAAAGCATCTTTTGGTTCAAGGTTTTTTTTTTTTTTTTTTCTCCACAATGTAAAACTACCTCATTTATAAGGTGCTGGACAAAGATTGGCCTCTGCCAAATCGTTATTACAAAAAGAGGATACCCCAGCACCAAAACTAAAAGTATTGCACTCATAGCCTCCTAGAACCAAGCCGTCTACAATAAACTATGGTGCCTGGAGGGTCCCTTTAAATCAGCTGGTAATTGTAGTTGGGATTATTCCACTTTGTAATTTTATAGGTGACCTGTACTGGTGATAAAACCAGGCATCAATGGTGATGTGTTTTTATTTTACTAAAGCTTTGCTCAACTTCCATCCTATTGATTTTTGAGAACCTTTAGCACCCAGTACACTGGGTAATACACAGAGGATTGTGATTTAGTGACCTAGTTCTATAGAAATTATGCTTTCAATGCTCTATTAGTCAGTC
The DNA here is from genome assembly GCF_036172605.1 of Pelobates fuscus. Classification (NCBI taxonomy): domain Eukaryota; kingdom Metazoa; phylum Chordata; class Amphibia; order Anura; family Pelobatidae; genus Pelobates; species Pelobates fuscus. The sequence goes on along the minus strand of NC_086319.1, from coordinate 18,216,367 downwards.
AGATCAATATGGGTTCAGGAGAAGTTCGTGCATTTAAAATGTATAAACTAAAGTCACACCTTCTCTTGGGCTTGACTCGCACGCTATTGTGTTCAGGAGATCAGCTTTTTTTCCCTCTGTTTTTTTCACGTATGTGTAATGTGGCCTCTGCAACAGCAATAGTTAATTTTCTTTATAAACACAAAAAATATAATTCTACACACCATAACCACTACACTGTGTGCAGAATTATTAGGCAAATGAGTATTTTGACCACATCATCCTCTTTATGCATGTTGTCTTACTCCAAGCTGTATAGGCTCGAAAGCCTACTACCAATTAAGCATATTAGGTGATGTGCATCTCTGTAATGAGAAGGGGTGTGGTCTAATGACATCAACACCCTATATCAGGTGTGCATAATTATTAGGCAACTTCCTTTCCTTTGGCAAAATGGGTCAAAAGAAGGACTTGACAGGCTCAGAAAAGTCAAAAATAGTGAGATATCTTGCAGAGGGATGCAGCACTCTTAAAATTGCAAAGCTTCTGAAGCGTGATCATCGAACAATCAAGCGTTTCATTCAAAATAGTCAACAGGGTCGCAAGAAGCGTGTGGAGAAACCAAGGCGCAAAATAACTGCCCATGAACTGAGAAAAGTCAAGCGTGCAGCTGCCAAGATGCCACTTGCCACCAGTTTGGCCATATTTCAGAGCTGCAACATCACTGGAGTGCCCGAAAGCACAAGGTGTGCAATACTCAGAGACATGGCCAAGGTAAGAAAGGCTGAAAGACGACCACCACTGAACAAGACACACAAGCTGAAACGTCAAGACTGGGCCAAGAAATATCTCAAGACTGATTTTTCTAAGGTTTTATGGACTGATGAAATGAGAGTGAGTCTTGATGGGCCAGATGGATGGATTGGTAAAGGGCAGAGAGCTCCAGTCCGACTCAGACGCCAGCAAGGTGAAGGTGGAGTACTGGTTTGGGCTGGTATCATCAAAGATGAGCTTGTGGGGCCTTTTCGGGTTGAGGATGGAGTCAAGCTCAACTCCCAGTTTCTGGAAGACACCTTCTTCAAGCAGTGGTACAGGAAGAAGTCTGCATCCTTCAATAAAAACATGATTTTCATGCAGGACAATGCTCCATCACACGCGTCCAAGTACTCCACAGTGTGGCAGGCAAGAAAGGGTATAAAAGAAGAAAATCTAATGACATGGCCTCTTTGTTCACCTGATCTGAACCCCATTGAGAACCTGTGGTCCATCATCAAATGTGAGATTTACAAGGAGGGAAAACAGTACACCTCTCTGAACAGTGTCTGGGAGGCTGTGGTTGCTGCTGCACGCAATGTTGATGGTGAACAGATCAAAACACTGACAGAATCCATGGATGGCAGGCTTTTGAGTGTCCTTGCAAAGAAAGGTGGCTATATTGGTCACTGATTTGTTTTTGTTATGTTTTTGAATGTCAGAAATGTATATTTGTGAATGTTGAGATGTTATATTGGTTTCACTGGTAAAAATAAATAATTGAAATGGGTATATATTTGTTTTTTGTTAAGTTGCCTAATAATTATGCACAGTAATAGTCACCTGCACACACAGATATCCCCCTAAAATAGCTATAACTAAAAACAAACTAAAAACTACTTCCAAAAATATTCAGCTTTGATATTAATGAGTTATTTGGGTTCATTGAGAACATGGTTGTTGTTCAATAATAAAATTAATCCTCAAAAATACAACTTGCCTAATAATTCTGCACTCCCTGTATATAGAGCCGTTATGGTTTATAATTAAGACGGTAGGCACACTAATTTAATATCATACGGCTATATTAGTAGAAACAAAACATCCGAACCGGGTGCTCACTCAAAGGTCCTATTCCCACAAGGATCTAAACAATCTATAGATTGTTGTTTTGGTACCTGGACAGACAATTGTCTGTAATTGTAATTAGACTGTCACTAATGTTGCTACACTAACCTAAGTTATGGATCCCAACTAGCAAGTAAAATTATAACTCGCAGTAGCCCCACAATTATTGTTTTTGGAAAGGGCCAAGATAAAAATTGGTGGAAGTGAGCCGACTCTCTCATTTGTCAACTGGTTCAGGAGCAGGTACACTTTGAAAGCGCTCTCACAATCTAATCACTAAACCAAGTAAAGTGGTATGGAAGAAATGAGGAATATTTGCAAAATGTAGGCAAAAATAAGCTGGAATAAATCACAGGCTCCTATTTTTTCAGCTCTTCTATTTTGCCCTACAATTTGTAGTCCCCATGTCATTTTCTCACAATTACTGGATTGTAAGTTAAAGGGAGACTATCGTCACCAAAAACAACTTTAGTTTAATGAAGCAGTTTTGGTGTACAGATCATGCCCCTGCAATCTCACTGCTCAATTCTCTGCCATTTAGGAGTTAGTGCTGCCCTAGGCATACCTCACTGCATGTTACTTGCGCAGCCTTCCTAAACACTTCCTGTAAAGAGTCATCTAATGTTTATACTTACTTTATTGCAAATTCTGTTTAATTTAGAATTTCTTATCTCCTGCATGGTTAATCGCTAGCTAGACCCTACAGGAGCCTCCTGTGTGTAATTAAAGTTCAATTTACAGAGCAAGAGATAAAATCTTGTAAAATAAGTTAACACCTGATTGAAAATGAAACCATTTTATTTCATGGAGGCTGTGTCAGTCACAGCCAGGGGAGGTATGGCGAGTAAAGAAACAAAAGTGATTTAACTCCGAAATCGCAGAGAATTGAGCAGTGAGACTTCTTAGGCACGAGCTATACACAAAAACCTCTTCATTAAGGTAAAGTTGTTTTGGTGACTATAGTGGAGTCTAGTGGAGCTGCTCTCATTTTGCTTTGCTCCCTCATGCCCGTTTAGTGATTCAGCAGCCAGATAGAGGTCGTATGGCAGCATCACAACAGGACGCGCGAGGGAGCAGGGCAAGAAAAGCAGGAATGTTACAGCTGCCTCTCCACTTCTATCTCCATTGCTCACAGACTCCCACCTTGGGTGGACCTTGAGGTGGCCAGTGCTGAATGGGCTGACAAACTCCTAGGCTCCAGGACAAAATTTCTAGTTACCACTGCAACCAGGTAAATTGTCGAGCCCTGATTTAACACCTATTTTAACAATATCCAAACAGGTTCATTAAAGGGACACTATGGTCACCAAAACAACTTCAGCTTAATGAAGCGGTTTTGGTGTATAGATCATGTCCCTGTAGTTGCACTGCTCAATTCTCTGCCATTTAGGCGTTAAATCCCTTTGTTTATGTACCCTAGTCACACCTCCCTGCATGTGACTTGCACAGCCTTCCTAAACATTTCCTGTAATGAGTCATCTGAAGTTTATCCTTCCTTTATGGCAAGTTCTGTTTAATTTAGATTTTCTTATCCCCTGTATGTTAATAGCTTGCTAGACCGTGTAAGAGCCCTCCTGTATGTGATTTAAGTTCAATTTACAAAGAAAGAGATACAATTGTTGAAGGTAAATTATATCTGATTGAAAGTGTCATGCAGGCTGTGTCAATCAGAGCCAGGGGAGGTGTGGCAAAGGCTGCATAAACCGAAACAAAGTGATTTAACTCCTAAATGGCAGTGTATTGAGCAGTGATACATATACACTAAAACTGCTTAATTAAGCTAAAGTTGTTTAGGTGACTATAGTGTCCCTTTAATAGTGTTATCCTGTTTTAGCTTTCTGAAACCTGCAGATGCCTGGTCTATTGCACTCCCTACCTGACAGATGATTGGACTTAAAGGGACACTCCACTGTTCACCTACAGAATAAACATGTTTAAAAAACACTGTTTAGTAGATATACCCCCTTTCAAAAGAAGCATGCATTCAATTGTGTATTTTTTTAATTTTTTTTTAACTCTGGTAGATCTAAAATCAGCTTGCAAAAACTGCAGATCTATTTTCTGCAGTCTTTGCAAGCCCTCCCTTTCTAACACCGCTCAGACTTTTTACGGCTGTCCAATCAGACTTCCCAATGCAGCTTAATGCAAAAGTCTTTGCAAGGCAGGCTCTGGGCAATTGCTGCCTCTTGAGTTTAGTTACACTGAGCTAAACAAACTAGGAAGTAATAAGACTGTCTGACATATAGTTAGGTGTAACCAGGTTAATTTATATAAGTGCCAATTTCTATTGAAATCTGCACTTTCTGTAAAAAAAAATAGGACACACTCTTTGCAATTTAGAAGGTTAAATTCTGCATTTGGAATGTCCTTTAAAATAAATACAGGCACTGACATCATCACGGTGTGTCCAGCCATTTGTCAGTATTGGCAGAGACCTGTTCATATGTATACTCTCCATAACTGGCAGGAGCATTTGTCCCTCTTCATATTCTTTTGTTTGCAGCAATGTGCAGCTTCTGCAGAAACCAGGAAGGGGCTGAGGTTTATCAGCCAATCCTAGTCTCCCCATTAAAAACAAATGGCTTGAGATTTGTGCATTCATAACAAGATCAGTAGGGGAGTTGTTTACACCGTAACCTTTTGTGGTTTTTGTAGTTGCTTATATTACAGATTCTGTATGGTTTACTACTCATAAGACTTTACTATAACTTTAAAATACTCTGTATTACTGAGGTACGTCCAAGGAGCTTCCTCCATAACAATCTTATAAAACTGCAAAAATCCTCAGAAAACAGGTAGTGAATTCATTATTAAAGGGAGCTCCTATTTTTTTTAAGGTAATTTGGAGAAAGTGCAGGAGGAGTGCCTGACTCATTAACTGTATCCGTCTCTGGAGAGTTGTATTGTCATGCAGTATTCATACATTATGGTAATGATTAATGAATAATTTACGGCACAGACAGTGATAAATCTTCCATTGCATAGCAATTAAAACCATTCCAGTATTTCACTGTGTGTCTAATATCAGCGTACAATGTTAGTCCATATCCTATGGGTGCAAGAAGCAAATTACTGCATTGTATGATAAGAGGTTTTCAACGCTCACAGCAAGGAATGTAATAGAATGTTTGTTTTAAAAGAAATGGAATGTTACTGTCCACAAAAATCTAAATAAAATCAATAATGAATTGATTTTATTAACCAGCTTAATGTTTATTTTATTTGCCAAAGGATGATGACCATTCTGGCAATTAAAGCAAAGTGTTACCTAGTGCCGATTTATTGAGCACTGCATTTAGCAATCCATCTGCCCAACTTATTATAGTTTTCAAGACAATACAAGCTACAGCTCCTCTGTAACAATATAGATGGACTGGTTGTGTGTATGTATATATATATATATATATACACACACACACGCACACAGTGGGGCCTCGGTTAACATAATTTTCGGTTTACAAATGAAAATCCATAGAAAATAATGCCTCGGTTTACACATTTTTTTTTTTTTTGCAATACAAAGCAAGTTTCCCCAGGATGCATTGCACCTGGGAGGTTTTTAGTGCCGCCCCCTGCATGCTGGAGCCTGTGGGTAGCACGTGGCGTTGAGTGTGGAGGTGTTTTGCGGCTTTTGCATTGAGTTTTGGAGCCATTCTAGAAATTGTTTGCAGTTGTTTTGGGACTTTTTGGTGCATTTCTCAAGCTGTGGAAAGGTAGGTAGCTGAGCTTTGTCGTTTGCATGCCTTTTTATTGTGTGTTCTGCATTGTGGGTTGGTTTCCATGCCACTGTGTGTGTGTGTGTGTGTGTGTGTGTGTGTGTGTATATATATTCATATCCTATCCAGTGGCAGTGAGTTTTGGAAGACGTGCAGTTATAATGTCCAGATACGATCTCTAGAAGGATGGGAGAGGGGCTGTGGGTTCTGGAGAAATGACAGCTAGGAGCAGAATGGCTGGATATTGCTCATGTGTGTCCCTTCTGCAACAGTGTGGATATTTAGTATTGTTAAAATACTTTTTTAAATGTATCTTTTGTCTTACATTACAGATTGTGTTACATGCAGGTCTATTCACTAAAGTATCACTTTTCAGAAATTGTACTTTTTAAAAAAGTTTTTAAGCAATAATAGCCAAAGTGGAATTTCTTTTCGCCATTCCTGGTAGTTGATCAGCCATGAATTCCTCCATGCACTGGGCTTGGCTCAGTGCTGGAGAGGAGGTGGCAATGGCTGCCTGGCATACCCCAGGTAGGTTGTTCAATTGTCTGGTGAAGGCGGGTATCCCGAGTGGGTTGCGGATGTCGTAGTTCTTGAAGTGTTCCTTTCAATAAATCTGTTTTCTCTGCTTTTTTTGAAAGCACATTCTGTGCCGTTGCAAACCCTTATTTTGAAAGTAAAGTACCGGTAGTCAGTGTGAACCCCCCACCCCCCACACACACTAACTCTTTATTCCATTAAATTCTCAATCTCTACCAGATGTTCTGCAAATCTCTTTAGTATTCTTTTACCTTTTGAGTTTTTTTCTCTTTTTTTTTTTTTTTATTATTACTTGATCATTGGACTTAAAATAGAACAAAGTGTGTGTATAATCTGTGGATGGGTGTGTTGTTTCAATATTCATGTTAATCCATTAAGCATGAATGTTCTTTTTCTATATTCTGCTATGCTGATTGATAAAGTGAGGTGACGGTAGTCGTTGCAGGTTCGACCGTACAGTGCTGATTTTACAGCCTGTGTCTGGTTTACACAGTACATTAAATTCTGAGGGGGTGTGAGCTTCCATTTACCTGTAGAACAAATGTCAATGGGCACAGGAGGAGGATAAACTCCACAGGTCAGGTATGCAGTGTGCATTGAAACGGACTTATTTTATGAAGCACTCAGTTACTTTATTAAATCCATCACTGTATGATGGGTTTTATGACATTATACATTAAAATCTGTAATGCTTGATCTGACTGACCCCGTGTGGGTACTGGACTACTAATCGCAGGAAAGGAACAAGCTAAACATTCTGCCTAAGCTTAGTGAGAGTTGACCTGCTATTTGCAGATGCAGCCATTTATTCAGTTTCTCTCCCTTTTTTCAAATGCCAGATGGGGGGCTAAAGTCACAGAGTTGGTCTCCTAGCATGTCATTAAAGGGTTACCCCAAGCACCATGACCAAAAGTGTGCATGTTAATAGAATTTGGTACCTGCCTTGCAAAGACTTCTCATTGAGCTGCATTTGGAAGTCTGTGATTGGACAGTCACAGAATATCTGGGTGGGGTTAGAAGGGGAGGGCTTGCAAAGGCTGCAGATAAGAAATCTGTTTTTAGATATACCCCAGTGAAGAAAAAAAACATAAATTGAATGCATGCATGTTTTGAATGGGAGTGTATCTACTAAACAATGCTTTAACACTGTAAAAATAAAAATAGGTTTCTTTAACATGTTTCTAAACAATCGAGCAGTTTAAGTTCCTGTTGACTGCCTGTGATAGAAACCAGATCATTTCATGTTATCCCTGTTACACAGAAATTATGCAACTGGTTATACACATTTTATAAACGTAGAAGTAAACAATGAACTCTGAGAGGGACTAGGACTGCAGGGAGTCACCAGCTGTTGGAGGAACTAAAATACTTCATAACCTTTAACTGGCAATAAACCCACTTACAGGGTTATTCACTGCTGTGAAAATTCAAGGTGAATGTAAAATGTAAAGGTCAAATTGGCCAAACTGGGGGATGGGGGACTAACTTACGGACTTTATTGTGAGATTCACATACATTTGTACATTTGTTTTAAATCTTTTGCTGTGTATTTTTTTTTTTTTACTCTACAGAATAATTATAATTTGAACCAATATTCCAAGAATCCCCATTATTTTACATAGTTGTAAAAAAAACCCAACCAAAGTATGAGAACTCTGAGGATGGGCAAAATCTTAGAGAAACTCTGTACATAGCGTGACCTTCGGTTAGCCCTCACTCAGGTTTTAAAAATGTTTTTACTCCCTACACCGAGCTACATAGTAGTCTATGTTAAAACCCAATCCTTTATGCTTTTGGATCCATTTCCATTTATGTCACAAAAAGGGGGGGGGGGGGGGGGGATCCTTCTTGACTCCAGATAGTTGATATAATGTTATAAATTGTTGTAGCCATATTTCTAGAAAGTATCATAGCTTACAATTTATACTCTACTTTTATATAATTCTTGGTCCAATTCTAAAACATTGTGTGAATGAAAACTAAGTAATTAAATGTGACTGTCCAAAGCCTTTCTAAGACTATACCAGCCGCCTCCATCACTTTAGCATGGCTGTGTATATGTCAGGTTACTATAGTTAAATAACCCCTGCTGCATAATTGTCTTGCCCAGAATTTCTGGGCATTGCCAGCACCAAGCCACAAGAATACTAATGACCCCACAATGCCAAAACACCAGGACAGCCACTTTAAAGCAAATTTCACATAATTTTGAGGCAAACATAAGATGGCAGCCTCTTGAAACCAAATTTGTTTTGTGTTTTTGCATGTTTTCATTTGTCCAAATCAAAACGAGTTACGTATATAACTTTTAATCACCCTTTACATTTGGTGAAATTTCGACAAATATATCCTGACAATTTCTACAACGGGTCTCCCTTTCGTTCAAACATAACATTGTTTGTTTTTCCGAGTGACGCGGTATGTCGCACATCCTTGTTTTAGTTCTATATAAATATTTACAGCTTGTCTCTCCGTCATACTCTTCTGCGTGGTAATTTGAAAGCAAGTCTTTGTTTGCATCTTGAGGCCGTGGGCTAAACGATGGCGTTCGAGGTTATTCTGTGCCTCTAGCAAACATTAATTCATGCATGAGTTACATGTGTCTGTACAGTTAATTGTCTGTTTCTTTGAGACCTAAATGTAGTCAATGAGTTAATTCATCCTGAAGAGAGGGCAGAATAACTGAAGTAAACAAGGAATGCTGTTTATCTGATATTGTACAGTAGCAAAGGTACATTGAGGGCATGGATTCTCTTTAACCATGGATAAAAACTCCATTAGAAACATTCTTTCAACTTGGCCACTTTGCCCAGACATGTCAAATTCCCCCATATTTCCTAGATTACTGAATCCATTCATTTATTTATTTATTTGCAGAAGCATTCAACCACTACCTTGGCAAATAATAAATATGGGGTTTAGTTATACTACATGGCCATATTGTGTTAAGCCCACTACTGCATCATAGTACTCCAATATTGGTGGGCCCTGCACTAATTTTAGCATGGGAGATAAGCATGCAAACTGCAATACGTACTGCTTAAAGGGATGTGCTTTGCTGCCCTACTAAAGGAGGTCTTCAGCTCCACTTGGGCTGCTTTGCACACCCTAAAGAACGGGCTCTCCCAGCAGGACAAATCTTCTCCTTGCCAGATTTGCTCAGAGGGACTACATGACAAACGAGGAAGTCCCCATGCAACCAATTCTGACTATCAAAATCATGTGATACGGCGAGGTTCAGAACTTGTACAATTTCCTCCGTCCTTAACCGGTTAACAATCAATTTACAATACTAGAGATAAAAACTTCTAAAGCAAGTCAACATCTGATTGAAAATGAAACCATTCTTTCCATTTAGATGAGTAGTTGTCAACCTGGTCCCTACTGCCCACTAGTGGGCGCTTTGGGATTTCAGGTAGGCGATGGTGGGCACTGCGAAAAAACGCCCGGTGAGCCTCGAGGGTCGTGAGCCAAGGTAGGCAGGCGAGATCTAAGATTTCCTTATCTGACCCGCTGGCACTTAGTTTCAGCAGAGGGAGGGACGGGCCTGGGAGGCTCTGTGTTCCTTCCACGAGCAGGCTGGTCATAGCGTTGCTGCGCGTTACCATGGCAACACTCCTATACAGTGTTGTGCTCGCAGGAGTACAGGAGAGTCAGCCTGCAGCCGGAGGAGCTGCTGGCTAAAGTGAACATGCCACCGCTGGACCACCAGGGCTCGCAGTGTTATATGCCCCGTCCCTGACAAAGGTAAGAAAAAGGGCGGCGGTGGCATTAGGGAATTTGCACATCTCACCCACCTACACACAGCGCAGGCCCTATGCACCCTTCTCTCTCTCTCGTGCAGACTGCGCCGCGCGCGCACACAAACATGCACACATACAGAAAAAAGGGATAAAATATAGATACATTTAAGTACTTTTTTTTTTTAAAACCCTCCTTTCTCCTTTCTAAAAAAAAATAAATAAAAATAAAATAAATTGCACTTGCGCTATAAAATTAGTGACTACGGCACTGGTTGGCGGTAAGGAAATGTTACCATCAACAAAGATACAAAAGTTGTTGGTAGGTATTAAAAGGTTGACTACCCCTGATTTAGAGTGAGTCACAGCCATGGAGGTGTGGCTAGTGCTGCATAAACAGAAACAAAAGCGGTTTAAGAGATATTAACTATTCTTCTGTGTTCACAGTTTAGCTCTCAGTGCCTGTCTATTCTGTTCAAAGCAGCACTATCACCGCCTGGGGACTTTGAATAATTTGCAAAGACCCCCGACTGTGACATTTCCTCTGGTGGTTGGGGAGGGAGGTTGTGCCTGTCTCTTGTGGGTGCTGCCATCTTCTTCTGGTCTGTCCTCTTCTGAAACGCCAGGATCCAACGCCACTGCTGTACTCCTGCGCATACATGAGACTACAGCGTTGGAATCTATGGAGGTCTCCATAGACACAGCTAATATCTCTGCAGCTGTCACTGGTGATGGCTGGCAGACTGACACTTCTAGATGGCAGTAACTCCACCCAGTGTCTAGAAGTATCAGATGTACTTCCTAGTTTGTCTCAGTATATGTTTAGACTGGGTTGGAATTTCAGCGAAACTCCAACACAGTCAGTATGAGTAATTCATAAATCATTTTTTTTTTTTTTTTTTTAAATGAAATACTAATTTTAAGCTGGGGGGAGGGGGTTGACTGTGAGAAGTGAGATATGTCTGCTTTTTCTGAGGACCCTTTCCGAATTAATAGTTGAGTGGCATTCATCACCAGCAATAGGTAACTAATCTATGTTTCAGTAGAGCGGGCAGCTGGCGTGTGTATTGATAATATATACAATGTTCTAAATGTACCTATATGTTGGCTAGAACACATGTCTAAATAACACATTTCCTCTAACCATACAGTAATCTGTAGGACTGCTCATTGGTATCTGATTACAGTTTGCATTGTGTGATTGATTTATATTTTAATACACATACAGTACATTAATTGGTAATTAGATAGATAAATAAGAGACTTTTTATGAATGCAAAATTTGTCCTTTTTTCCTCCAGGTGTCTGTTTGACAAGGGTTCTCCAGCGGGCGAGAGGACTAACAGACAGCCTCAATCGACAACTACCATCAGGTATTAAATACGTTGTTTTTCTGTGAAGGATATTTTACTTGTTGGCTTTCACACGATAGTGTGAGGAATATTAACCTGTATTCCTAATGCTATAGCGTTCTACTGCCAGGTTACTTTTAGGTACACCCCTGTTTCCAGTTTAAAAAATAATAATAATAATAATAATAAATAAAAAAAAAATATATATATATATATATATCTCTATCAAATAACCCTGACCTTTTCTCCAGCGCCAATATTCCCTCGCTGCTGCCGTCCGCGCCTCCACTTGCGACGTCATCCGCATCTTGAGCTGATTGGCTGCTTGAATACAATGCTTACCTGTGAATTGTGACCAAGTTTTACTCGGTCAGTGCTGCTGAAATGCATCTAGTGGCTGTCAGTGTGATGGATTTAATCCTTAAATTTAAACATTATGGTTTCTACAAAACTGCAATGTTTCGTATTGCAGGGTTAACCTGACGTGATCACTGCACACAAAACACTTAATTAAAGGGACACTATAGTCACCAAAACAACTTTAGCTTATTGAAGCAGTTTTGGTGTATATATTATTTCCCTGCAGTGTTACTGCTCAATCCTCTGCCATTTAGGAGTTAAATCCCTTTGTTTATGAACCCTAGTCACACCTCCCTGCATGTGACTTGCACAGCCTTCCTAAACACTTCCTGTAAAGAGTCAATGTTTACACTTCCTTCATTACAAATTCTATTTAATTTAAAATGTATTATCCCCTGCACTGGTGATAGCTTGCTAGACCCCACAGAAGCATTCTGTGTATGACTAAAGTTCACTTTAGAGAGCAGGTGTTCCATCAAAATCCCCTACCCTCGGTGAGGGAAATCAGCTGGATCCTGTGCTGCACATGCGTGCTAGCACTCCTCCTACTCCTCCACAGCCAGGTCCTGGAAGGTAAGTAAAACTAGTTTTACACTTTCATTATAGTTAGTGCATTCAGTAAGCTTAAGACATGGGACATTTAGGGTTAATGTAAGGGTTCAAATTAGGGTTAGGAAAGTTATTTTACCTAATGTGAAATATCACTAAATAAAAACAAGTCCCTAAACCCAACCCTAATGTAAACGGGACGGTGGACTCTGTATCCCCCGTTAATTAATTTAAAAGCCCACCATGTGCCAGTTCCCTCATTATTGGATTAATCATTGGTCAGCAATAGCTGCCCAGTCGCTAGTCTTTTTGACTGTGAGCAGCCACTGAATGATCACTGTTTAGTAGATATGCCCCTACTTGAGGCATGGTGAGTAGTGGCGGGAAGGAGGATTTAACCTTCCGTATATTAAATAGGGGGTCATATTTACCCCCATATGCCAAGCATATTCGTCTGACAATGCAGACAAATAGTGAATCACTAATCCGGGCTGAATTCACATTTAAAAAAATATATATTCCTATAGAAACAGAATAAACTTTCAAATATATATATATATATATTTTTTTTATTATTTATAGAACGCCAGCAAATTCCATTGTGCTGAAAATTATAGAAAATGAAAACATTGATCTCTATGTACGTATGTCCATTAAATGGTCTAGAGCAGAGGTGGCCAAACGCTAGTTTATCAGCTGTTGATGAACTACAAATCCCATGATGCTTTGCCACCATTAAAGCTTTTTAAATTAGCAGCTGTCTAGTTTGTGAATCTGGAAGTAAACTGGTATCATTCATTCAAAAGTTAATTTCCTGCAGACAATTTCTGTGAAGCTTTTTAAAGCCAAACAACTTGGCCCAGGCCAGAATCCCTGCAACCTAATTATGCAGAAAATGTTTTATTCCATAAAATTAAGACTTGAACGTGATCATACAGTTACAGCAGCAGATCATTAGACCGCGTTGGGTGGACTCGACTTTCTGTGAAGTCTGCAGGGTTTCTCTGGCGCTCAGTTAAAGGGATATTTTTTGTGCCACCTGCTGTTAATAGGCCAAAGCAAATTTTGTATATCTCAATATGTATAAATTTATAAAAAAAAAAAAAAAAAAAATTCAAATTACTTTTAATGGGACACCTTAACTTCCAAGAATGTCCGTTTGTATGTTTGCTTATTATTTAAAAAAATACAGGTCGGTGAGGTCTGAAAAAACCAAAAAACCCAAACCCTGTAATTAAATAGAGAAATCAAAACCTGAACATCTCCGTCTTGGCCAATTGTTGTTCCAAGCTCTGTCCTTTGTACCTGGCTGATAACACAGAGAGAGAGTTACGGAAACAGAAGCAATCCTCGCAGTTGCAAAATGTGCCTGGCTATGCCATACTAAACTAAATTGGGATGGCGCTTGCTAAATATTTAATATATAGCATAACATAGGTTATTGATGATTTTAAATGTTTTTTTATTTTTTTTCAAATTTCAAAACTATTGACAATTACTCTGTAAAGGGACGCTGGAGTTGTGTAAATTAGTTTACAATTCGTTGCACAAAGTGGTCTTTTTAACCCCTTAAGGACACATGACATGTCTGACACGTCATGATTCCCTTTTATTCCAGAAGTTTGGTCCTTAAGGGGTTAAGCTTTTCTACTTCAGCTCTTGGCATTTCACGTTCCCCGAAGCCCATGTCTGTGTTGTACTTTCATGGAGAGCACAGCACTGAGATCAAGTATAGGGTGAAATAGCTCCTATTTATTTATTAAAATGAGCCCACTTTCCGTCAAAACTACAGTGTTTAGGGATTTCTGGCAGACACCCCGCAATTCTATAGAAAGATATGGGAGCGTCACAATGGCATTCGTTTACCATGAAGTGACCTTTTAAAGGAAGACTCCAAACACCATAACCACTGAGTGCCCTGGTACCACTCCATTATATGGATTCAAACCACTTTAGAAAGCCTTACCTTCTTACCTGGGGTCTGCTGGGTGCCAAACTCTGCCTCCACAACTGCTCAAAGAGTGTCCAAAGTGACTACAGTACAATTAAGTGATTATAGTGCTTGGAGTGTTCCTTTAAAATAAACAGGGTTTGATTTAAAGGGGCACTAGATTCACCAGAACCACTACAGCTTAATATAGTATTTTGGTGTCTATTGCATGGTCCCTGCCTAGTAATGCCTCTAGTGGCAGTAACTAAGATGGCCACTAGATGTGCTGCACACTGTGCATCACCTACGTTCAGCATCTCCCCTCTCCGCATGGAAACGCTAAAAGCTCCCCATAGAGATGCAATGATTCAATGCGCATCTATTAAGAGATTCTGATTGTGCAGCGTGACATTTTGCTGCGCATGCACAATAGCCCCACAATGTTTTCCTATGAGATCATTGAATTCGCTGAGATCTTCAAGATTGATGACCTCCACCATGGATGCGGGGCCAGCCACTACGAGACCGGCACGGCGAGGGTGAAAATGTCAGTTTAAAATCTTTTCACTGAAATCTGATAGGGGCCAGTAGCCTAAACAGCCACTCCAGCACGATAGTGGAAGGAATACATGTAAAAAAAAGGTGTTCCTTAAACAGCTTCCTTGACAAAAGCTCAAGTTGCCAGCACTGAAGGGGTTGACATTGATTTAGCTCTCTTCATTGCTGACACATTCAAACATTTTGGCTAGATAAGGAGGAAGTGAATGCCTTAAGCCTGTGATGAACATTACGGTAAGTGCAGTCCAGATCGCCACTGTTGGCCGTAATTATCATAGATCCTGAGCATTCTGAATGCTCCAGTATAGATTCTAAATCTTTAGTGTATGAGAGGTGTGAGTGCAGTTAAATGGTTCTGCACTTTTCTGTCTGGCATTTGAAGGGTTAAGTGATTGTGTGCGTGAATAATTTCATCTTTTCGAATACTCGCAAGCTGCTGAGCACTTTGACAGCCATATCCGATCTTCATGCATTGCTAGGCTGGCGTTCCAACAATTACACGTGCTTAGTCTTTGCTGTTTGTCAATGTCACCGCAAAGGACATCTGTTTTTTTTTTTTCTTCATTTTTCCTTTCTCTGGATGCAGGTGGCCATTCCATCCCTGTGTCGGAGATTGTTTCGGTAGGAGAAGCCGAGATTGATGAGACGTACCACCACAGTATGAAATGGGAGCACATGTGCAAACCGCACGCTTTTACAGGTACACTCAGCATGTACAGCTTATTCTATCCCAGCCGTGCGTGGAGGGAAATGACTAAAGTTGAGCAATATGAATATAAATGGAATATTTCTGCATGCTATTAAGTACTTCATCCCCTCTTGTACTGCTTGTTTTTCTATTAATTGTGTACTGAGTCATAATTAATGTGAATTATGTGTTTTCCGCCTAGTTAATTATGTACAAAGGGTGAAGAACCACCGCTGGCGGTGCAAGGCTGTGACGTTTTGGTGCAGTGATGAAGTTCTTTGTTGCCATTGGCTAAAAGCACTTAACGATCTACTTGATCATCAAAGTGAGTATATTTTTTCCTTTAATTTGCAGTCTTGCTAAGACAAAACTGTCTGTTTTCCCTCTGCCAATATTTGTCCAGTCCACTTACAAGGCACGAATTACTCTTCTAGCGGCACATTACTGTGAGCAAGTTAGAATAATGATGATAAATCTATGGCGTAAGGGCCCCCAGTTCCTCTTAGAGGCCATTGAGAGAGCACAAGGTGTTTGACTGGAGTAAAATTCCTAGTGATGTGCATTGACATGGGGTAACATTGGAAATCTAAGGTTGATGTCCGTATACCCAGCATTAAAGGAGACAGGTTAGGGGAATCCTACGTAGATAAAGTTCACCTTGAAGGCAGGAAAAAGAGCAAATATGGGCACTTTATATTGATTGTCTGTTGATAAACTTTTACATCGCTCTGCTATACTATTCTGTATCTGTTTTTCTTTTTTGATATATTTTGATTTCTTTAAAATTGGGAAGTATTGGACAGCAATAAAAAGTATTGCATATTTAATATAAATCTGTCTTCTTAAACCTGGGGGGCGGGGGAGAAAGGGTCATTAGTTAATTTGAGTGTGTAGAAAAGGTATTGGTAGGGTAGGGGGGGCTGTGTAAAGATCTGTTAAATGTAACACAAAGTATACTGACAGATTGTAGAAGGTGTCTGGTCAGTTCTGTCTAATACCATTACTGCTCATCACTTATTTTATTTGATAATATCTATAACTCTGGTAACCCCACGCAATTTCTAAGCAATAAGAATATTGTGGCGGAACCAGCCCCGCCACTTGTGCCTGGAGAGGACTGCTTGCCAGCCTCTTGCCCTGTAACTACGGCCCTGGGATGTATTGCCCTTCTAGGAACTGATTTGGGCATGTTGTATTTTATTATGCTGCTACTGGCCCTTTAAGAACCATCTGGGGACATACTGTGGAGTTGCTGGGTGGCCACCATTTCATGTATCAGAGGCACATGGTGAGAACAATGGATGGCGGCCATTTTAACTCACAGACACTGTTTGGACTTTTCTACACGGTGCCATCTCGCCAGTATTTTGGTGCACAAAGACATTGTGCTGTAGTTTTAAACTACAGAACAGGGGACACATTTAACAGGAATTATTTTTCATATAGCCTGTATATGTTCAGCGGAATCTACATTAAACTGTATCTTCCAAACTTCTGAACGGATCTGGGTAAATTTTGGATATGTGGTTCACCCAGATCCCCCGGTTCCGAGGATATATTTATGGGGTTATTGCATGTTTTGGGGTCCCTGTGATATGTTTTATAATACTGTATTTCTCTGATAATTACACAACCACTATGGCATTTTTTTGTTCTTATGGTGTTAGGTGTCCCTTGGCTCCATCCCATTGTAAGTTGTCAAACAATTTAAACGGATACTCTAAGCACCAAAACAACTTTAGCTTAGTGAAGTAGTTTTGGTGTCTAGATCGTGTCCCTGCAGTCTCACTGCTTAATTCTCTGACATTTAGTAGTTAAATCTCTTTTGTTTCTGTTTATGCAGCCCTAGCCACACCTCCCTACCTGGGACTTACACAACCTGCATAAAAAAGTAGCTTCTGTTTAAATAAAATCTAACAGCACAATGTATTTACTTTAGAAGTGTTTAACTCCTGGTTTGTGTTTTTATTTATTTTGTTTAGTGTTTTTTTTTTGTGGTGTGTGCGCAAATATGAACATTGTTAATTGAGTGAGGTTGTCAACTGAACCTCTCACCCAATGAATAAGGTCCGCAGTTGCACAAAATTGATCTGGCTTAATTTTTCCTCTAGCACAGGGGTAGGCAACCTTTTAGCAGCACTGTGCCGATATAGGATTGTGATGTCCCGTAGCGTGCCGGTCCTATTTTTTTAAATTTAGGTGTGTATGCTGCCGTATTCTGTTTGTGTTATTTTTACTGCAGTTGCTTTGCATCATTGTATTTGTGCGTATATGAGCTATTATATTGTATATGTTCATTAGTAGTTTATGGTATTGTGTATGATACATATGAATGTGGGCTGTGTATGAGGGCTGCTTGTGGAATTGTGTGTGGATGGATATGTCACATTGTATGTTTGGTAGTCTGTGTGGGCTGTTTGGGGTATTGCATGTGAAAGGCTGCATGTGGGCTTTGTGTGCATGTATGTGGATTGTTAGCGGGTTACGTTTGTGCAGATTGTGTGTATGTTTGTGTGTGGGCTGTTCGTATTATTTGTATAAGGGGAGGGTTATTCTTCATTTCTGTGTAATGAATGTAAATTGGTGATAGTAAAAATGTCTATTTACTGTGTATACCTGTATTCAATATCTACTCAAAATGGCTGCTAGAGCACCCGCTCCCACCGACTAACTACCTCGTGTAACAAGATGGCGCCTACATCCGGAGTAAAATCCCGGGATGATGGTGACATCACGCCTCGTAGGATGTGCATTAGATAAGACACTTAACCAATTAGAGATGTATTCTCTCTGTTATCTACATTTTTGCATATGATGTATTTTTGCCTTTATAAGGGGCTTGCCGCCCCCTGAGTAAACATTCCAAAGTTTTTTATTAACCTGATACCTGTGTCTCAGTATAATTTACTTCAAAACGTGCACACATTTATTTTAACAATTTGGAAAGGAGCAGATACTCAGATAAACACTTGGTTTGATCCACAATATCTGTGTATATCTAGCAGTATGGTTGGCTTCCCTGGGTTCCAGTGGGGACCAGACTGGCCTGGTACAGGTCAAAGACAGGAGCTGCAACAGCAGCTGCAGGCTGCTCTACTACGTTGTGGATTCCCATTCACAAGTGCTTGGAGGAAGTGATCTGAGATAATTTCCTCTATGTGCTGCAATGCTTAAATTGAGGATTGTCCTTCACCATCTTTTCGTATTAGCAGATATTTGAAGTTTTACTGGGACTCCTGATAGGCCAGAGCCTGTTTGGCTCTAGCAGCCTTGAGTGCCGTGCAAAGACACCTCGGGTGCCGTGCACGGCACTAGTGCCGTAGGTTGCCTACCTCTGCTCTAGCATATCCGTTCAATCTGGAATAAGCGCACCTGGCAGAGCACAGTGCCAGTCTGTTTGACAGCTTACCATGCGGCAGCGCTTGGGAACTCTTGGCACCATAACCACTAAAGCGCGCGGTATAAGTTATGGTGCTTAACCCCTTAAGGACCAAACTTCTGGAATAAAAAGGAATCATGACACGTCACACATGTCATGTGTCCTTAAGGGGTTAAAGTGTCCCTTCGTGGTGGTGTTTTTGAAAGGGGACTACGCAGGACATTATGACATTTTGGGATCCTTTTGTGATATACCCCCTCTTGGCTGTGTTTGAGAACAACGATGGCTGGCTGTATAAGGAGATCTGTTTTTGAGCATTTCACAACGTGCGATTTGCTGTTAAAGCGATTAGATGCTCAGACACAAAGTGCAGTCAGTCCACCCCAGTGCTCACTGCTATATAGTGAAACCTGTGATCGTACCGTGTTGGCCGGTTTAATCAATCAAACGTTCCCTGACCTGCCAGAACCATTGAAAGCACTGATTTACAAATTACTGATATTTTTAGTTTGTTTCTTCTTTCTGCAGCATGTAGACCAAAGCACTTATTAATTTATATAAACCCGTACGGAGGAAAGAAAAAAGGAAAGCAAATATATGAAAATAAAGTGGCTCCATTATTCAACCTTGCAGGCATCTCTACAGACGTTATCGGTATGTAAAAACAATAAAAGCAAATGCTCATATATTCCCTTCAGTTTCTTGTCTTAATGGAATTCACATCTAAAAATATAATTTTGGATGCATATTCTGTCTACCCCTCCCCTTCTTTACATTTATCACACCTGTTTAGAAATGAATTTTATTCTTGTATAGGAGCAATGATTAATTTTAAGAATCCTGGGAATTTTTAAAGGGACACTATAGTCACCTGAACAACTACAGCTTAATGAAGTTGTTCAGGTGAGATCTATAGCTCACTGCAGGCAATTTAATGTAAACACTCTATTTTCAGAGAAACTGCCTACTGTGCAGCACTGAGCCAGGAAGCACCTCCAGTGGCCAATTGGAGGTGTCCCTGAAAAGGCAGTGTTTGCATGAAAATGCCTGAAGCTGTAGTTGTGGTGACTATAGTGTCCCTTGAATGTTTCATTCTGCATCGGCTTTTTAAAAATTGTCTCTGTCTCACCCTTTGTGTGGGTGTTGGTTTATTTTATAGCTACAGTTCTAATCCCGTTGGTGACTGCACCCTAGCATCCTAATACAGGCTCGCCTCCTTTCCTAGAAATGGCACATTCTGTAGTTGTCATTATAAATGATTAATGATGTGCCGACAGATGAATTGCCTGAAGTCAGTATTTATTTTTATCCTTATGACTGGAGGAATATCTGAAATAATCTGCAAATGCAGTGGGAATTTTTCATTCCTCTAAATTTTATTTTACCTGCTTTAATTCGATTGGCACTTGTTTCTTATCGTTATTGTTGTGTTTCTGATCTATTTTTATTATTCACCTCCATTTATTTGTATCCTTGAAGGACAGGGTGGCAAGGAGGCCGAACCTTAGAGTAAATGTAACATTGTCATTGTGAAACTCTATCCATCCTCTCCAAACATGCAGGGCCGCTTTTCATCTCTAGAGAACATGGAATAAGCATTGTGACAGGAAACATTTTTATAGTGCTTACATTTTTTTTGTATTTAAAGCTTGTTTTGTCTGGTATTAAAGCGATAATTTTGCGAGTTGTTAAACAGGAAAATTCTCAGATGTTAGATTTTCCTGCTGGATTTGAAACATTATCTCCCACTTATAGTGCATTCCGTTTGCAATAAAACAAGATGTGCTTTATGTATATTTATTAATGGTTGTAAGCTAAGATGCCGAGGCTTATGTTATGAATAATTAAATACATGTATATTTTTTTGTTTCTTGAGTGGTAGCAGCAAAAGAAGCAGACAATGTTAAAAAAGTACATTTCAGCAAACTAATTTGTTATTTGCGGAACTCGTAACAAGTTGGAGTCAGTTGGAAACCTACTTTTTCAGTGTGTTACAATTACCAATGTCCTTTTCTTGCAGTGACAGAATTTGCAAATCATGCTAGGGATAACCTTTACGAAGTGAATCTGGAAAAATACGATGGGTGAGTACAAGCATACGGCGCTTTTTTTTTTTTTTTTTTTTTAAGCAAGATGTAAAAAGCAAGGAACATAACCCATTTCAGATATACATGTCCGTCTATGTTTGCCCCAGTCTAGTTCTGCTTTAATTTATCTTGTTTGTCCTATTTATTTTCTCTGCATTTCACCCTACTCTATTCCC
Organism: Pelobates fuscus; assembly: GCF_036172605.1. Lineage (NCBI taxonomy): Eukaryota > Metazoa > Chordata > Amphibia > Anura > Pelobatidae > Pelobates > Pelobates fuscus. The sequence continues at coordinate 18,195,432 of NC_086319.1, read as the reverse complement.
CCCTTTTTTTTTTTCTTTGAATATCCTTTCTCCCCCTCCCCCCCCCCCCCCCCCTCTGTTTTCATTAAATTGTGCTGTTTGCAATTAAAGGTGCATTTCATGTCCTTCATTAATCCTTTCCTTTTTTAAACCTGTGTACTTGATCTAGAATGAGCGGTCATATTGGTTCAGTAAATGTCTCTCTCTCAAAAAACCTTTATACATTCTCGTTAAACTCTTGGAATTAGGATATTTACTGGTGTGTGCTTTTAGTAACGAAGCTGGCTCTTTGTAGTTTACGGCGTACCTTTTAAATTGGTCAATGTTTGTGAATTGGCAGATCCTGAAACTAATGTTTAGCTTTTCAGTGTGCCACATACCGCATGTATCTGTTTATTTTTTTTTATTTTTTTTTTTATTATTTTTTTAAATGTTACATATGTAACATCACAGACAAGAACAGTTCAGAATTAGACATATAGACTTTGAGTTACAATAGAAGGATATGTGAACTGTTGAGTAGACTTCACACACAGAAACACAAATATCACAATTTAAAGGACTGAGCGGATTAGGCGGGCCTAAACTATAATAATTAAGTTACTTCATAACTTTCCTGAATACAGTACCACAGGGAGGAATTAGTGATCTTTATGTATAGGGATATTCATAACAGAGAACGCCAAGGTATACAGTTATATCAGATTATCTAGCCAAGGTGACCATTTCTCATCAAATTAAGTGGCTATCATATTTCCATATCGTGTTGGTATTTAAGCTGAGTTAGCACTTGGGTCCAAGATGGAGTCTATTTCTGTAGCCAATATCTTGATATTTTTATGGCCATTATAAGTTGGATTATTAGATATCTATTTTGAAATGGAAATGGAAAAGAGCAACTAATAAGTTATCGTCCAAATCTTCTCCCACTAAGTCTGATATAACTCTAAATGCTGTATTCCATATAGGTTTTAAAAGCTTACATCCCCACCAGATATGTTTAGAGCTACCTTCAGCACAAGTACATCTCCAACAAAGTTTGGTATTGTCAGGGTTGATTCTATTTAGAATTTTTGGTACCCTATGCCATTGACGAAGAATTTTATAATGAAGCTCTGATATTTAGACAATGCAACGATTTTTTAACTTCTTGAATTGATCTATACCACTGCTCTTACTCGATTGAAGACCCGCTTTCTTGTTCCCAATTTTTGTTTATTTTTTTGTGTTACTTCTTTGTTTAAAGTGTGGTAATTGTGGAGAACTGACACAAGAAGTACACATTTTAGGTCATTTAGAAATCTTGTTTTACCTGACTATTTTGGCTTAAATATAATTCACAGGTTTATTCTTCTTGTAGTAGTTAAAGTGTACTTGTCATTATACTCCTAACGTCAGGCAGAAATGCTAGCTTATGTATATATTTAAATGTAATGCCTTTTAAAGAATGATCCATCTCCCACCTGTCAATCAAGTCTTGAAATAAGACCTGTACTTTAGTGGCACAGAAGGTCTAAGCTGTGGACTAAGTGACAGGTGAGCAAAGGATCACTCCCAAAAGTGGTTCTCTGCTGTATTACTCCCCCCACACTCGCAGGAGTGGAGTACAAGGCAATTGATGCTGTTATCCCATCACATCAGTTAGGATTGCTTGGTAAGCACCCTAAACAGGAACATTCATAATTTAGACAGATTAGCACCCATGGACCCTCTGGCAATCGTAGATCTGGAGCAAGTTACATCACTTGGGTAATAACCCCTCCCAAAGCAGAGAATTGTATCAATCATCTCTACCATAAATTACAGATTTGCTTTATAAGTTACAAAGTGAACCTATCAGATTCATTATAAGTCGTGTCAATGATCTCTCGCTTCCTTTTGTACACTCTGTTTTTTGTGTCTTTGTGCTGCTTCACTTAGACATTTATAAGTGGGCATTACTTACCGATCTTAATTTGATCATTCTTAAAGCTATTACAATATCAAAATGCTTTTAAAATGTTCTAGATTTATCTTGAATCATTTCTATATTTCAGCCAAACCTATTTAGTCTTCTAAATGTTTTTTTTAGGTCTGTGATTGTTAGAATGAACACGTGTTTGTGTTTTGTTGGTAGGATTGTGTGTGTTGGTGGAGATGGGATGTTCAGCGAGGTTCTGCACGGACTTATAGGCAGAGTGCAAAAAGATAAGGATATCGACCATGACAATCCCGAAGCAAATCTATCTCCGTGTGCAATAAGAATTGGCATTATCCCTGCCGGTAAGTCCTTACATGCATCACGTTCATATTCAGTATTTGTTAGTATTTTTTTTAGACTTTTTTGGGAGAAAGGGTTCTGCAACATTATTGAGAACAGTTGGATGGCAGTTTTTACAATCTGCTACTTGCTACTTGTAACTTGCTACTTGTAACACTCAGTATTATTTACTAAACACAATGCTTTCATGAAATAAATACCAATGGCAAAACTGAGTCAAAAAGAGCTGATCTGGGAAAACTCCCCAACTCTGCTACAGTCACTGTGTGTCTCAGTTTTTGCCATTTGGATTTGTGGAATTTTAGAGTTTAGTGAAGAGCCGGAAGTGTTGGTTTGTCAGTTATCGGTCTGTGGTTTTAGCAAGCCAGCTTTCATTGTGCTTGTATATTTTAAGTTGAAAGTAAGCAGACACTCACTTTTAACAGGATTGAGTTTTGGTCGATGTCCAGAATGATAGAATAACTGGTCATATTTCCATGTTGGATACTTAATTCAGCCACCATACAAATCCCATGGCAACACGTCCTCCATCCTGCATAATCGGCAGCAGTGCAAGGAGCGTTTTTGACCCAATTCATTATAACTGCAACTATATGCCATATACATACACACCCTCCCGCTGGCCGTTACTACATGCCTGTCTGTGCATTCTCACTACTTTTCCTGTAACCCCCTTTGTTATATGCGGTGGACAGCATTCCAAGAAAGCGTCTTCTCGATAGGGAATCACTTTGATGTATATTGGCATATGTAATGTTGGCGAGAGACAAAAGGCATTCTGTTCAGGGATCCTGTGTCTACAGAACTGATAACCTGATAAAACGGGCAGCCTTGCATTAGTTAGAGCAACTGATGGGTGCTAGGGGAGGAGCAATTTAGTCTTTAAAATAATTATGGTGACATAATTCTTGTATTGTTTTTTATTTTTCTTCAATATATATACACAACTTCAGAAATGAAAGGGAATCATGACGGAAATTTTCCGTCATGTGTCCTTAAGGTGGTTTTAATGTAATCCTCTGGACTGAGAGGTCTGTGTAAGTTTAACGTCGGGCCCCAGGCTGCAATAAAACCCATTTGGATACTTTGGTTTACGGTTGCATCCTCATGTTAAGGCATGGTAATTAATTAGTTACAAGTAATGTGTGTTCTACTTATGTTTAGAATAATGGAGCTCTTTTTTTAGCAGTCCTTCTGTTTTGCAGTATTTGGTGTGTGTTTCTGTAGAAGTTTCCAAAGCATTGTTTAATATTTGTCCTTCCCGCCCCCTCGCCATTATACACAGCTCCGTTTCTTTCCATGACTTATTGCAACACACTCAAACCATAATAAATACCTTGAAATCCAAGTGCTCTGTAAGGCAGGGATTTTATTAGCAATATGTCAAACCGTAAGATTTATCGGGCGTCTTGGCTCCGGCATATAGTTCTATTGAAGCGCCATTTTTTTATTTTTTTTTCTCCTCACGAACTGCAGAGACTAATCCTTTCTTGAGAAGCGTTTGTGCCCTTGGTTTCACATTAAACTTTTTATGTGGGCAGCGAGAGGAATGAGGCTGCTGGTTCACAGCGTTTTGATCCATTGCAGCTTTTACTCTGAGCTTAGTAAAACTGGATTGAACGTAGCTGGACCCAGGCAAGTATCCAGATCATTCACACAAGATAAAGGAGAATAACGAAGAGTCACCAATTTCCTGAGCGCATTAACAAAAGTACATTGTGTTTCAGTAATGGGAAGCGGAATTCACTGAAATCACTTTGATTTGGTATCTCCTATAAAGACGTAAAATCTATAGAAAGTCTTCTTTCTCTTTTTTTTTTTTTTTTTCTCTCCCTCTTCTAACTCCTCATGGTCAAATTAGCCTCTTTTTTGTTTTTTACATTTACATGTAGTTTATAAGGGAAATTGGAGCCCCCTGCACATTTATATCAGCAACTCTACAGCTCCCTGTGCATTTTAAAAGGGTGGCACATTTGGTGTCTGCGAGAGGGATTTTAAGAATTAAATTAGTTCTTTTGGCAATAATTTCTGTTTGTTATTACCTCGCTTTAGTAAATTGTCAGCATTATTAAAAGGCTGTGCCCATACATAACCTCAGTATCATAATATCTGTGAGCAGGCGGAGCAAGGGTTGGCTTTATTTTGAGATTTAATTTTGCAGGGACCATCTTGGTATTCCGTTCTGGAAGTGCCTCTCTCACATTCCACAAACTGGTGGAGAGGTGTTTCCCCATTAATAACATTCACAGTGGGTTTTCTTTGTGGCTTTGCATAATTTTACACGTGATAAACACGTTTAGCTTCGTCTGAAAATGAGGACCGTGACAGCCATTTCAAACAGTTTGCCTACAGTGACCTAAGCTGTGATTTATAAGTTAAATAGTTTTCCCCACCCACCAGATAAGTCATTTAACCTTTTATTTGGGCCTTAATGGTATTAGATTTATATGTTGCATTTAGAGCATGTTAAAATATCAACGACAAACCTATAAAAAAATAAATCCTTTGACTAGCCGTGTAAAATGTTAAAGGGGACCTGTCTCTTTCCAGGGTTTAAATAATCGTTTAATACCTATACTTAAAGGGTTTTTCCCAAGCACCATAATCCCTTCAGCCCTTTGAAGAGGTCATGGTGCTTAAAGTCTGCACAGAAATTATTTTGGTGGAAGCCAAATGAGCTGATGTTTTTGCCAAGGGAGGCAGTGTAGAACGAGAACCGTGGGGAACACCAACAGAGGGGTTGTAGAGAAGAGGAAGAGCCCGGGATGTCTTTAGGGGCCTTACAAATTCCTTTTTCAAGCATGTTGTTCATTTTTTTTAATTTATTATATTTTTGTCACACCTACTGTACGTAAGCTAAATTGCATTTTTGCTTTTATAGAAACATTTCAAACCCTGTGTGAAATATTGCAAGATGAAGGACGTTGTAAATAATCATGTTAATTTACATATTGCAAAGCAATCTATACACAAACATGCTGTGTTTTGCTATCTTTATATGCTAGCCATGCATCCCTTGCTTCAAATAAATGTTGTTCTAATATTTTCCAATCACAGAGTGCTCGGTAGGGAGGAGTTAAACATCCCCTAAAAAACAGGATTTTGTTTTTCTTCCAGGATCCACAGATTGCGTATGCTTTGCAACTGTTGGTATTAACGACCCTGTGACTTCAGCTCTTCACATCATTTTAGGTATGTGTGAATTCTGTGTTTTATTTATTTATCTTTTCTTATTTCCTAGCAGGAATATCTATAAAATGCATAGCGTGAAGGAAAGAGTTGTTATTCATTTACTATTGTTTGTTTGTATGATTAAGATAAAGGGTTGCACATTATTGTTTTCCAGTTAATGGGCTGCTTGTGTATGCGCAGTACAGCTGCCGTTATCTTCCACTCAGTGCAAACAATAATGGCTGTTCTATTCCATGTGCACTTGTTTGCTATGGGGAATCAGTAGACTTGTGCATTCGTAAATGTCCAGCTATGGATTGATTATTGTGTCTGTCCTACGCCTCCCGTTTGGAAATGTGAGATCATAGTCAACGTGGTTTGGGGGGATTCTGAAAAGCCTTTTAATTAATTTGGCATTGCATTATATGGATCTAAATGGAAGGAACTGCTGGAGTTGTATTACTATGTATACAAGCATTGCTCTATAAAGATCTCTCTGGACCAGTGCAAGGTATGCACTGCAGAGCTGGCCATCTCACAGCAATTAATAATGCGTCTATGTATATTGTTTCTTATAGACTGTAATGAAATGAGGCTGTTCATAATAACATTGGATGTACTAGTATTGCCTCAAAACCTTACTTGTAGTATATCTGGGGGGGGGAAAGTATCCCTGATCTTTTTTTATTTAAAATAAAAAATGGACCATTTTCTCTTTTGTGCTTTTAAGATGATGTATACATTATACGTTATATCAGTACCGTTTTACAGCATGCTGCACTATAAGATGGCCTGTTTAGTCACGTCCCACCTATATCGGAAATAGACTTCCTTATAAAAACTATGCACACAGCTCCGCTACTAATATTACTGAATGATCTGAACAGTGAAACCACCTTCATTAGAAGGAGAGGACACCCAGGGAGACATAAAGTAAGGATATTGTTATCTGTTTGTAGTTTCTCTGACCGTCTGCAGCCAGGCTGTGAATTAAATGCAGCTCTCTCAGTGCTGTCTGGGCTGAGACTGTGTACATACCTTTTGATAAGGAAGTCTTTCTGGAATAAGTGTAACGATTGCTTCTGACGCCGGCCGCTCGGAACACGCCAACCTTTATGACGCGGCGCATGCGCGCCGACGTCAGAGAGAAAGTGCCGCTAAAATTCAAACGTGGCCACGCTCCCGGACCTTTTGGGGGAGTGGCTTTAAAGTTAAAGAACCCACACTATAAAAGGGCTATCGTGACACTTGTCAGGTGCCCTAGTGTGGTTCTTGTTTAAAGTCCCCTAGTGCTATTTACCACTGTTTGTCCTTTTTGGTATTTGACCCTTGGCTATCTCTCCGACTATTCTGTATTCTGGTTTCTGGTTTCCCGTTGCTTGGGTAATCGTGTGCCCGTCTTCTGTAATCCCTTGACCTCTGGCTATTTCTTTAACTATTCTCAGATGCTAGTCCGGCCACTCTAAGGTCCGGTAAACGTCTTCCTGAGGGTTTCACGCTGTGTGAAGGGGTCACTGTCGTGACAATAAGGGTGTGTGGTTAAGAAGGCCGGGTTACGGTGTAGCATGCTGTAAAACATTTTAAGATTGGAGCATGCAGAACACAACATATTAATAAAACCAAAATCTATCAAATGCCTTCAAGTTGTATTGGTGCCCATTTTAAATATAAAATTAATATATTTAAAGAAAATTAAAAAAAAAAAAAAAACTCTTTTTAGATTTTATAGATGTATTTTTTGTCCACTCGGTAAGTACAGTTTTTTTTTTTTTTTTTTTTTTTTTTTTTACACAAAATGTGTGTGTATTATATATATTTGTCTTTTTCTAGGGGATTCTCAGCCTTTGGATGTATGCTCTGTACATCGAAAGAAGAGGTTTCTGAAATACACGGTCTCTCTGTTGGGCTATGGTTTTTATGGTGACGTTTTAAAATGCAGTGAAAAGAATCGGTGGCTGGGTCCAGCTAGATACGACTTTGCAGGTAAATAATAATTTTTTTGTTTTTTATTTTGGCATGAAAACGTTAAAGGGGCATACACCATCAACTCTGTAATTGATTGTAGCTCATGATACATTTCTATTAACAACCTTTCTTGCAAAGTGATGTTATAATTTAGTTATTGATTGATATTGTTTAGAAGCAATGCGATATCATAGAAACATGAATTATTTGCATGTTGCTATTTTGCGACACTTGTGTATAAACAGTTTGGGGGCAAAGAGAAAGCTATAGAGAATCTACAAAATGTAAGATATGCTCTGCTATATATGTATATCAAGTAAATGTGATTGAAATATTAAGCAAATGCATGTAAATAGCTATGTATAGAAACATAGATTGTGACGGCAGATAAGAACCATTCGGCCCATCTAGTCCGCAATTTTCTAAATACTTTCATTAGTCCCTGGCCTTATCTTATAGTTAGGATAGCCTTATGCCTATCCCACGCATGCTTAAACTCCTTCACTGTGTTAACCTCTACCACTTCAGCTGGAAGGCTATTCCATGCATCCACTACCCTCTCAGTAGAGTAATACTTCCTGATATTTTTAAACTTTTGTCCCTCTAATTTAAGACTATGTTCTCTTGTTGAGGTAGTTTTTCTTCTTTTAAATATAGTCTCCTCCTTTACTGTGTTGATTTCCTTTACGTATTTAAATGTTTCTATCATATCCCCCCTGTCTCGTCTTTCCTCCAAGCTATACATGTTAAGATCCTTTAACCTTTCCTGGTAAGTTTTATCCTGCAATCCATGAACCAGTTTACTAGCCCTTCTCTGAACTCTCTCTAAGGTATCAATATCCTTCTGGAGATACGGTCTCCAGTACTGCGTACAATACTCCACCAGTGTTCTGTACAATGGCATGAGCACTTCTCTCTTTCTTCTGCTAATGCCTCTCCCTATACAACCAAGCATTCTGCTAGCATTTCCTGCTGCTCTATTACATTATATTCCTATCTTTGTCATCTGAAATAATTACTCCTAAATCCCTTTCCTCAGAGGTTGAGGTTAGTAGGGTATCAAATATCCTATACTCTGCCCTTGGGTTTTTACCCATATTGCACTTATCCACATTAAATGTCAGTTGCCACAGATCTGACCGTTTTTCTAATTTATTTAAATCATTAGCCATTTGGCTTATCCCTCCTGGAACATCAACCCTGTTGCAAATTTTAGTATCATCAGCAAAAAGACATACCTTACCATCAAGACCTTCTGCAATATCACTAATAAAAATATTAAAGAGAATGGGTCCAAGTACAGATCCCTGAGGTACCCCACTGGTGACAAGCCCAAGCTTCGAATATACTCCATTGGCTACAAGCCACTGCCTCACCCATTCAACAATATTGGAATCCAAAAGATTGCAGTTTATTGATGAGCCATCTATGTGCAACAGTGTCAAAAGCCTTACTGAAATCTAGGTAAGCAATGTCTACCGCACCACCCTGATTTAATATTTTAGTTACCCAATCAAAAAAAATCAATAAGATTAGTTTGGCATCATCTCCCTGAAGTAAACCCATGTTGTCTCTGATCTTGAAATCCATATGATTTTAGATGTTCAACAATCCTATCCTTTAACATGGTTTCCATCACTTTCCCCACTACTGAAGTAAAGCTTACTGGCCTGTAGTTACCCGACTCCTCTCTACTACCTTTCTTGTGAATGGTTTTGCTAGTACACCACTAAGCTCTTTTGATAACTTTGGGTGTATCGCATTCTTGCTTTTGATCTGTTCCAGAACTGCCATCCTATAAAATGTTCTTACCAATAAAACACTAGCTAAGACCTCAGTAATACCGTGTGGAGCAGATGGGACACAGTTTGGTAATCGGGAGTCTGGAATGGCATCATTAACAATGGTCTGTTTCTCTCCATTTTCCTGGACAGAATAAACATGAGAGCTGTTGTTTATTTATTTGAGTTTAACCTCTGAAGGACCAAACTTCTGGAATAAAAGGGAATCCTGACATGTCACACATGTCATGTGTCCTTAAGGGGTTAAAGGAACACTAAAGCTAATATTTTCCAAATGCTTTAGTCCCTATTATTATTTTTGTAATAAAATAAAGCTTTTCACTTGCCATCTTCCTTTGCCGAGGCTCCTTACCTCTCTGCCTCCCACAGACCTATTCAGATGTAGTGGCGTGGGTGAGTTTAGTGGGCCTTTTAACCTTGGCTTTGAATGGCATGGCCTAATGTTTTGAACAATGCCATGAATCGAATTCTATTGTGCTTTGCGCTTCATTCTTAGCTGTTATAATTTGAGTTGTTTGTGGTATTGTAGTTCTTGGTTATGTGATTGCTTGTTGATTATGCAGTCAGGTAAGGGCATTTCATTATTTTTTGTGAGCCAAGCCTCTCGTTCTAGTATTTTGCTCTGAGTTGCACATTCTACATAACCTGCTGGAAGACTAAAAATTCAACCCTGCATTAAAATATCAAATGAAAAAGCTGACACGCATGTTTCAATATCCTTGTAAAACTGCTTGGATAGATTACCGGAAATAACACAAACACATTAACATTCACCTTTATTCTATAACTTGTTTCCATAGGAATGGTTTATATTTCAGTCTTTGATCATGGGAAGACATGTCAATCTGTACCCCACTTATCATTTATCATATCTTCCTGTTTGTATGGAGTTATGCTTTCAGTGTTACGTCCCAGTAGGGAAATAAAAAATAAATAAATGTGCAATAAAACCATATAAGCCGTGATGAGCAATTAAAAATGTAAATGTGATTTGTGGGTTTAGGATTTCTTTGCTGTGCTACAGCGATCCATCATTTTACTGCACTAAATCTATCCGATGCCATAACATCCTTAAATGTAATTATGGAAATTGTATTTATTGTATTTCCAAAAATCTGTGTTCTTCAAAATAATATAAATCACCGCAATTTGCTTCAGTAAAATGGCTTTCACTCTTCCATCAAAATTAGGATGCAGTCAAATTACTGCCCAACTCCGCTGCACAATTCACTCCTGCTTTATTACATTTAGCAAAGTTTTTCCCATTTAAAAAGCCCCCGAGTCATTGCTATGTAAAAATCCTTTAAAGCATTTCAAAACTTATTCTCTACAGTGCATTTTTTGTATTTTGTGCTGATTTTATTCCCACTGTTATACTACAAAGACTTGCACATTAACGGACACTATAGTCAAGAGAACCACTACAGCTTAATGTATAGTATACAGCTTAATGTAATGGTTCTAGTGTGTATTGCCTGTCCCTGCTAAAGGCAGTGTTTACATAGCTGCCTAAGGATACCTCTAGTGGCAGTTACTCAGACGGCCACTAGAGGTGCTTCCTGTGTCAGTGCTGCACTAGTGTCCCAATGCTTATCTATGGGTAGGAATTGGATTGTCAGAGATCATCAAGATTGCTGATCTCTGCCACGGAGACGGGGCCATCTGTGGCGAGTCCTGCTCAGTGTGGTGTCCATCAATATGTATACATGATGTGTCCCTGAACACATGGTGGATCTGGTAACCGTATCTAAATGTATTTATATCTTTATATCAAGACTGTCTAAATGGATGTGAATTATTATTCATTACTAAAAGTTATATAACCTTATATGCATCACAACGTCACGCTTGTATATCTTTTTATAGGGATCAAGACCTTTTTGTCTCATCACTGCTATGAAGGAACGGTGTCTTTTCAAGCAGCCAAGTGGGCAGCGGGGTCTCCAAGGGACCTAACCCGATGCATGTCTGGGTGAGTGGACAGAGCTGGGTTGCAATATTCGTACTCCAGGTGGGATATGGAGGAAATGTTTCATCACAACGTGATGTTTGTTATTCCAGGTGTGATATTTGCAGACAAAGTAGCAAACAGCTGGACGAACATCAGAAAGCACAAGCGCTTGGCTCACTGCAGAATGGTAAGAACTCAAGTTATTGGCAGTAGCTTCAGGTTTGTCATCTATTGCCTTCTTAGACAACAGCTGGAGTGATGAGAGTAGTAATCCATAGAAAGCTTTCTAAACCCTGAGAGAGAGAGACTATCTTTTGTCTCCGGTTTGGTAATATCCGCTAACCTGTGCTCATTGGAATTCAGGGAAAAAAATAACATTGTGTCTACGAAGATATGATTTATCTGTTCAACTTTCCAGTCAGAATTATTGCAGCACACAAGGGAAAAAAAGATTTAACAATTTCACCGTGATTGTTTGACATGTGCCAGTACAACTGAGTATTAACTTTGGAGGTGTTAACTATGCAACTATGGTGTATCGCTCCTAGCTGGGCCAGTGCTTTAACCCCTTAAGGACACATGCCATGTGTGACATGTCATGATTCCCTTTTATTTCGGAAGTTTGGTCCTTAAGGGGTTAATGCACGTTTTCCTGAACTGAATAGTGCTTTAGTTCTCATCTCTAACTTTAGAATATGACAGAATCCTGCAGCCTTATAAATACTGCTGGGAATTATTTTTTTATTTTATTTTACATTATACAAATCTCAATGAAAGATTTCTAGTATTAAAAATAGTTTTAAGGTGACAGTTGTACTTTCAATCTGGACTAATTTCACCGCATGAAGCTTCCGATGGCTCAGATTTCCTGCAAGGTTGCAACGTTAAAGGGGAATTTTTTCTTAAAATATGCATTACCTGGGGGGCGGAGCCTGACCAGCATCCTGATCACACACATGGCTGCAGAGCTCCTGCAACTAAATCTTAAAAACTGCCAAAAGACAAGCAAAAACGACTCCCATCACCCCGAGACAAACCTGCCTGAGCTCGGTATGCCCCACTGAACACGGAGATATCCGTCTCGGGAGAATCGGTTCACAAAATCCAAGGATGCAGAAATGCGGCCTACAGGCGCGGGAACAGGGGAGAGACGGCCGATCTCCCCGTCCTCTCGTCAACCGCACCGGTGGCATGATGTTCCGCCCCCTCCCTCCGGATCGGTGGGGGTTATCCCGATCCAAACCTGGTCGCCCAGGAGACAAGCGACGAACCTGTACTGCAGGCTTATAACGCCAACACCTAAGGCCCCACAAGACTGCTTGGGCCCACACAAAATGGCGACTCGGCAGCGGCAAGCTACTAACCACGCATTAATTAAACCTCCTAAACAAACACAGGAGTTTTATGAGCGGATCAGCTCTATATTCTGGACGAAGCTTCATGCCCAGAGGAGACCCTTTCTGGTGGCAATTAAAGCTGTGGCGGCTTGGATTCGCCATGCACTAAGGCGCCGTCTGGGCGGATGCCCCTCACGTACCTCCAATGAGCCGGCACGACGAAAAGCAGTAACAGGTACCCGGGGCACCGGCACAAGCGCCCCAATGCCAAGGGGAAGTTGTCACCAGCACACCCCGCCTGCCCACTCCTCAGGAGCCCCAAACACCCTCCTTAAACAGAGCGCTTCTTCCTCCTCACCTGCATGTAACAGCAACCGCGACGCTGACCGGGAGACAGAGAGGCTGGATGCCGGTGTGCGACACGGGTGGAAATCCCCTCCGCGGCCCACAGAGGTGCAGATTCCGGAAGACCCACAGCAAGGGGACCGACGCAGCCTGAAGGAAGGCATAGGATGAAGGGACTTTACAACAACCGTGACACACAACTGGGACTACTCAGTTTACAGGGCGGCATGCCACCCAAGACCTCAGATCACAGCGAAAATATTATTATTACTCGTAACTGGTCTATCTGCTGTTTAACCTAGCCTGCACTAATGTCTTTATATAGCACGTAGATAGCAAGCCAACCCTTACTTAATGCACAACCCCTATGGCAAAGGCCTCATGGTAGCCACTTACGATATATCTTGAACGTTTATTCTTTTGTGCTCCTGTAATGATGTTATAACCTTATAATTTTTTTAGTCCATAAGCCTGTTACTTAACTTCATTGCACGAAAATAGCATTATCTAACAATGCAAACTTAATACGCATGTTATGCATGGGATGGATTTATACGCTGAGGCTAACATAACAGTCATTTAATCTATACCTAGCCAGACTAGAGCTATGCCTGACCATCTAGCTAAACCGCTTCGGTTATATATATATAATGCAGCCTGGAGCATCGGACGTAAATAAACATGCACAGTTTAGTACACATTATGAGCTTAACCGAATATTAGCTTGTGACATTCCAGTGCCTAGAAAGGGGCTAGTGTAGAGTGCATCACAGGTTAACTCACTGCTTTGTCTCTCCTGTAGTCAGGTAAAAAACATAACGCTGAAAACCCCATGCTATTGTGTTCATAATTGCAGTACTCCGAATCTGTGTCTTTCCTATGTCTCTACCTGCTAATGTTGAAAAGCTAGTTATATTTTTCAGTTTAAAAATTCAAGCACTTGTATTGTTTAATTACTTAATCTCAATGTCAGTATCTGTCTAGATCATCAACGCTTTATTTTGTCTGTTACACTGACATAAGCTGCAGTTTAACCCTGAACCGAGCATGACACTTACAACAAAAAATGTGCAGATGTAACCCTGGTCGTTTAATGGCTGGCACCTACTGTTGTGGTAGGGCCGGCGTGTCTGTTATCACTATGCACGTAAAAATAAAGAATTTCAAAAAAAATAAATATGCATTAGCTACATAATGCCTGTAAAAATGGAGATCATCTCCAAGCAGACTGTCCCTTTAAACTGTAACTGTTAAAGTTGCAGTTCTGTTACTTATTGCTTAACTATAAACCAGCTAATCTTTATAGTAAAACATTTCACACAAAAATAGACATGTTAATTTAATTGTACGTTCTCTATCTGTATCAATGTATAACTCTCTCTCGCTCTCTCTCTCGATAGAGGTCTGTTCCTGCCTCTTTCTATACAGTAAAACACCTTCTATGTCCTCCGATGAGAATTGAATTATGAAATGGAAAGTTTTGAAACCTCTTGAATTAGTAGGAACATGAAGAGTATCAGCCCTTGACTGTAACAGATGGGCAGTAAATGGCTTCTATGATTATTTGAAATCTCCTATTATAGCACAGGTGGAAGTCATTTAATTGGCTCATCTGGTGGCAAGGGCGAAATATTTGTTTTTGCCTTGTTTTTTTTCAACTCTGTGCATGTCATGCAAACGACTCCTGGTGCAGAGTTGCAAAAAAACACTTTCAAATTGCAGGGCTTGTTATTAACCCCATCTTCTGCCTGTGACAAGGTTAATATGGGCAAAGAGTAATGGATTTTAAGTATTTGGCAAATCTGTTGCGAGTGATTCATCCAGATGTCTTTGGAAACAAAAGGCAATTATGTGATTGGCAGATAGCTGTATAGCGAGAGAGTTGGCACTAGCAGTAGAAGGCTTTCCAAACAGAGGCTCGTGAATATGAGATTATACTCGGTGTATTGATGGGAATACTTATTTTTTAGTGCGTTTGATGTATAGCTGAGGACATTTTTTTTGCATTATTTTCTTGGTTATTTGTCATTTATGGATTTTCTGTTGAAATTAATTCACAAAGCAATTTCCATAATCTGTTGGTTCATTTATAAGAAGCCGGATTGTTTTCTGACTGTTGGCCTCTATTTTATTAGTTAGTGTCAGTTGAAACTTGCATTGACTAGTAGATTCCATAACCTCTAACCACTTCCTAAAGTCCAATATGATTTAATTAAACAAATACATTTTTAGTTTTAACAAAGCTGTAAAACCCAACTGGTGGAAACTGCTCCATTCTAAACACCTCATCGTGTGTGTCTGTCTGTCCTTCCTCTGTCTGTCCGTCTGTCCTCTGTCTGTCCGTCTGTCCGTGGCTTTTATTAGGTGAATCATCCGGCTTGGTTATGGTTAATGGTAGTTAAGGAGCTTTAAACACAATAAATTTGATTTAACAATTTCGAATGTATCCTGACACTTCCCTTCGAAATACTAGTGACCCACAATATATTGTTCATTTTTATTTCTTTACTAGTTGATAGACAGGTTTCCCATTCTATATAAAATGCTAGATATCGACATACAAATATGTCTCTAGACCACCGTCCGTCACTGTTTAACTACTTTATATCTTTGTTGTATACGCTGTTCTTGTAGTTGCAAAACTTTATTTAGAATTATCTTCTTCTTATAAAAGGGAGATATGTGTACTCTTTGCAAATTGTTATCATAACGTCTTATTGTGCTCCGTTACTAAAGCCTGCGATGATTGACTCTTGTATATCTCAATAGAAATGAAAATTGAGAGGAAAAAAAGATTCCTGTAGAATAGATTTCACAAACACACATAATGAAAAATGTAAATCTCCATTAAAGAGGCTCCTCATACTGAAATCTGATGAAAGAGAAGATTTCTGTATTTTAGAGAAAGCAGCATTATGTTACGGATAATTTGTAGAAGTAAAGGGTTTGGAATGGACTTTTTGTGATAGAACGTTATTTCACAATAAGAGACCATCACTTTGAAGAACACAAAGCTGTATTGCTAGGAGACTTTGACTGTTATACGGTAAAGAATAGGGGATTGGGCATCTCTAGGTCCTGTTGTAGTATAATGTATTTTTTATTTTTTTATTTAAAACACATCAAGACAGCATGTGGATAATTGTCCTTTAGTGGTAATTTATATTTTCGCATCCCACATTGGATAAGGTCTTCTCTAACGAGAAAGATAAAAGCCTCATTTAACCTATACTTATTTGTATGGTGGGTATTTAAATACCATTCCTCCAGCTGTTGTCTGATTTTAGGACTTTCTTAAAGGACCACTATAGTGCCAGGAAAACAAACTCGTTTTCTTGGCACTATAGTGTTAATAGGTTCCCCTCCCGCCGGGCTCTATGAGGAGGAAGGGCTTACCTTTCTCCAGTGCCGGGCTCCCTCTGCGCTGGGGAATCTCCTCCCTCTTCCGCCGAATGTGCACTGAAAATCACAGTGAGAAGCGCGGAAGCTCCTCTAGCGGCTCTCAGTGAGACAGCCACTAGAGGCTGGATTAACCCTAATGTAAACATAGCAGTTTCTCTGAAACTGCTATGTTTACAGCTGCAGGGTTAACCCTAGATGGACCTGGCACCCAGACCACTTCATTGAGCTGAAGTGGTCTGGGTGCCTATGGGCAGAAAACAAGGGCAGCAGAATTTGCAGAAACTAAGTAAATAGTTCTAATGTGTATGTACAGAATATTTTAGTGTTCTGCAATTTTACACTCACTATTTATGTACCCCCCTCAATAGGAAAAACTCTGGACGCAGTCTCAAATTCATAAAGAATCCTAAATCCCCAATTACTGCGTCTTGATGCTTCTAGTGAAGAAAGAGAGAAAGATTAACCGCACAACGCAATATAGCAGACAGATCTGCTTTTTAAAATATTATGTATTATTGGCTAGGCAAGAATATGTGAAATCCCTAATAAATAAGGAAAACTTAATACAAACGCTTCACGTTCAGATTGCACTTCAGAATTAGTCTTTTACGAGGATATATAATGGGTTTTTCTCCAACCAAAAAACAATGTTTTTTTCATAAAACTTTTTTTTTTATTAATTTTTTGTTAGGGTAACCTTTTGTGAGATGCATGCTGCTATTGGCTATCTGGCGGGAGCATGCTCTGAGTGCTGGTATTGAATGCCAATTTAACACAGACATTGACATTAGCCAGTCTGGAACCTCCAACAGCAAAGGGGTTAATCTCTGTTTGTGCAGTGTTTCAAAGCGAAATTCAGAGCACAGGTACCATGACCACTTAAAATCACTAAAGTGGTCATGGAGCTTGAACTAACTCTCTTAACCAAGACATTCTTTGTTCTGCCTCTGTGAATCATTTAGTGTGTACTTTCACTCCCTTGTCACAGGTCAAAGAAGGAAAAAAAACAAAAACCACAGCCATGTGTTTTATGTGAGTTTTTTTTGTAATGCACAAGTAATCTAGTTACAGCCATGTTAGTGGTAGTGTCCCTGTAAAGACAAATCGCCTAGACTGACCTGGGGATGGTTCACAAATGTACTGCTGTGTCATTAGCCACCAATCTACTCTCTCTGTCCAGCTGCTCTCCAACTGTGACGAGGATGTAAATGTCATTCTTTTAAATCCCTGGGGGTTTTTTTTCTCCTCACAATGAAGGAAAAATACCAACAATTTAAGATCTATTCCTCGTGTAATAATTACCTTTCTGCATGCTTGAATAAGAGTTAATTGGCACCAAACCTGTGGAGTAGTCTGCGAGTTGGATAACTGCTTTAGAATGCTTTCAACGCTGGCTGTTTCACGCCCCTACCCTGAATCCTTCTAATATTGGGGAATTACATTTTCTAACTTGCTTTCAATTCTTTCTTTAAATGTTTGCAAGAATAATAGGCTGTCCATGTGCCACCCCCTCGCCTGTTTGGTTTTGTTGAAGGTTTTTACAGCCAGTGGTAGATATTTTCTCCTTCTCTTCTCTGTGATTATCCTGATAAGAGACTTTAATGTGATGTTTGGTGGAGTGGTTCCTAAAAGAACATTTTAAATCACTTTACTTTTTTTTTTTTTTACACAAGTTAAATCAGCATTGTCATAATCTTGGTGCATGCTGTCAATTCATTTCTTAGTTACATTATAGTGTTTTTTATGTTCTGTGTAAAGCAGAGCACTGTTGCTAGTGGATCTTAAAATATAACAACCAAGGGTGCATTAATATGTAAACCATTTCAAATAAATTCATAAACATGTTTCATACATGGTCATTGGGTCACAGTTTATTCCATCATCCTCATTTATTTGAAATGGTCTTGGTGCCTGGAGTCTGTATGTTCTGTGTAGTAACGCTGACCATACCGAGTTTAACCCCTTCACCTTTGACAGCTTTATGGGGTTTCATCATCCATCCAGGAACAGGTTGATGGCCTAAGAGTCTCTTCCTGGTTAGTGAGGAGTCTAGTTGTAGCTGCACACAGACCCACTGAGCAGCACAGGGAAGGAATCTGGGAATTTATATATTTTTAAATCATTTTTAATGCATTATCTATATGTTACAAATAGGAAGTAATTTTACTCTGATAGTTTCCCTTTAATGGCAAATTGTATTTATTATATTAAAAAGAGAGAAATCCTATTGTTGAGCATAATATCCTCTGATGGGTCATCGTGTAATCAAGCCTGCTTTCTAACATTGAATTGTGAAACTTTGTATTTTTGTACTAGAACAAGAAGATTGGAAGACAATCAAAGGGAAGTTCATGGCAGTCAATGCAGCCAACATGTGCTGTGCCTGCCCGCGAAGTCCAAAGGGTCTCTCCCCGGCAGCTCATTTGGCAGATGGAGCGGCGGATCTCATTGTGGTTCATAAATGCTCCAGGCTAAATTTTCTAAGGCACCTTATCAGACACACGAACAAGAAAGACCAGGTACTGTGTATGCAGAATGTGAAAATAGATAAACTGCGCACTTCTAAAATATATTGTGATTGCAGCTCTGTTAGCAAGCATTTTTCTTTCCCGGGAGGAGTACCTGCATTTTTAAAGCTTATTTAATATATTTTTGTTTCACTGGACTTGCAACTGCAGCTGGAAAGCTGGCAAAGATCAGGAAGTAGCTGAGATTGTTCCACCATTGCTCCCACTGATTGGTCTCCCATGATAGTTTTTTGTATTCCTTAAACTCTCGCTGGACAGGGAATTTGGAAATAGTTTGTTGCATTCATTAAAAAGTGTATCTGATTACAAAGTAGCTTCATTCATGCTAATTGTCAAACTTATTTTGCAGCTAAGTCAAGTTGGCAAGCATCCTAATATGACCTGCAATTGTAATAATACTATACCAAAAAAAAATGAAACCACCTTGTCTTGTGATGTTAGTTTGTCCACTACTGTATTATTACTTGCTGTAGCTAGCGATGCATATATACTTTTACTTATTATGTTTATATGGTAAATGTAAGCATGTCCGCATGCTTTACATAAGGGAACAAAAATGAGCAAAATGTGACACTTAATTCTTGCATTGAGTTTTTGTAGTTTGGTTTGGCTTATGTAATATTTTTATTTCTAACCAGACCACATCTTTGGCACATTTTTTTGCATCTGAATAATATATATATATAGAGATGTCCCGAACTGTTCGCCGGCGAACATAGCTTGTTCGCGGTCGCCGCGGCGGGCGAACATATGCGATGTTCGGTCCACCCCCTATTAGTCATGGAGGTGGGAGGGTCTGGGAGGGAGGGTCTGCTGCTGATTGGCTGGAATGTGTCTGCTGACTGAGGTACAGGGTCAAAGTTTACTCAATGATGACGAATAGGGGGCGGACCGAACATCGCATATGTGAGCGCGGCGACCGCGAACAAGCTATGTTCGCCGGCGAACTGTTCGGGACATCTCTATATATATGAATTCTCTTTCAGTTCAGTATTTTTGTAGTTGACAATCTTTCATAGATCGACACATGCGTTTGTTTTCGGACTAATCGAATTTTTTTTTAATATTTCAGCTTATTTGTTTTAGGACAAAATGTTTCTCGAACAATCAAATGAGCCACTGAACGCATTTCTTTCCATGCCATTCGTTACGATTATGAGTGAATGAATATCCCCCTTTAAAAATTCATTAATTTTCATGGAGATTATGAATTGTCTGAAATGTATAAAATAAACTAAATTTTGATCAAACTTCGGAGTAACTGAATAGATATACGAAACATATTTCAGTTGAACTGAAAATCTTCAGAACAGACCTAATCAAACAAAAGCAAACATTCTTCCTGTGCTTATCTCTAGTCTTTTCATTTAGTTAAATTTGACTATTTTTCCTCCATCTGTAGTTTGACTTTCCATTTGTCGAAGTTCATCGGGTGAAAACTTTTCAATTTACCCCAAAACATTTTGAAGTTGAAGATGAAGATGGCGACGCAGAGAGCACAGACCTAAGGATTTCTGGAAAAAAGAACTTTGCACAGATCTGTACAGATCATCCCTCGTGTGGATGTAATCAGGTGAATAGCATCTGGAATTGTGATGGAGAGACCCTGGACCAGACTGCCATTGAGATGAGGTATGCTGCTTTCCAATCCATTGAGGTTTCTGGAACGTTTATTTCATTTTCAGTAATAGGCGATCTAAACTTGGAATTCACCTTCTGTTCCCTTTTTAGATATTTTCCACAATATGGCAAACTCCTTTAATAGTGATGGGGAATCTCAGCAAACTAGATAGTCATAGTCTTGTGGCTTTTAAATGTAGTTTTATATCATTATTTTCTCCTGTTCCCTTTATTCCATATATGTATACAACTCTGTCAATTTTCTTGTGTAATTTTTGTTTTCATGCTCTGTTTTGAAATTGACACTTCTTGTAAAATAATACAAATGGACACAATGTCTGCTAAAGATAAGGTGCTTTAGGTTTGGAGTTTGCCTTTAATAATAATTATTCTAGATGAAAGTTTAACCCGCCCTTTACCTCGGAAGTGCCTATAGTGGCTGTCAGAGTTACTGCCACGAGAGGCAGGTAAGCTCTGATATGTAAACAGTGCTTTTCCTGCGTAAAAGCAATATATTCAGTTGCAGGGTTAAAACAGGGGCATGGCACCCAGACCACCTTATTGATGTGAAGTAGTCTGGGTGCCTATAGTGCCCCTGTAAGAAAAAATAATGAAACCTTTTATAAAATTCCCAGAAATGTTGTGTCTTACATATTTTGTTATGTTATGTCTCCACATTGATGTGCTTTAATTGTAGTTTCTTCTTTTCCCAGGGTCCACTGTCAGTTGATTAAATTATTTGCACGCGGTGTCGAAGACCCCAAGCCAAAAAATAAATGCTCAAGCAGAATTTAGGGAAATGTATTTTTAGAAGTCTTTTTTTTTTATGAAGACTGTGATGTGTGCTGCCCTACTAATTTTATTTATTTTACATATTATGTGTATGTTTTTGAAGGAAAAAGTGTGGATGATGTTAAAAAAAAAAAAAAAAAAAAAAAGAAATCATTAGTTTGTTGTGGATAGTTTTTAGGGTTTTTTTTTTTCTTCTAACTTTGCACCTTTTATTTTTGTCAATATTACCAGATGCTGGTATCATCATAACGCTATGTCGCTTTTTAAATGGCAGTTTTTTTTGTAAATGAGAAAAGTTGTTACTTTGTATTGTATGACAGTAAACCTGTATCTAGATTATTTGTCATATTAAGTTCTAATATGGGTAAAGTAATAATCTAAAACATAAAATTGTATTGTGGATCATAAGCAAGAATACCGCCTGTGGTAATTGCTTAATTGTTCAGAATAACAAAGTCCTTTTTATAAAAAAAAAAACCTTGGTTGTAGATCCTTGTGGATTTACCAAAGACTAATTTTGTCAGACTGCTAACAAGCCAGAATCAGGAATTATTTTATTTTTCTTGGCTACATAACAGCATCAAGTTAATAAGGTCATATATTAATGGGTCACTACTAAATAAATGATTTGCTAAACAGTAACTTATTTTATTATGTAAATGAATTTATCATGGGTTTAAATTTGGTGCGCACAAATTAAGGATATCATGTACCAAAGAAATGAATTCTTACCAATCCAAAAAAAAAAAAATGGCTTATTCACCCATGTCCCTATAAAGTAAAGGGATGCCTCTGTCTGTTACTCTGAAATTCTGGCTTGTTAGTGGCTCACAGGAACGGAAGCCCGGTCACTTGGCGTCCTTATTAATTTCATTTGGTCCTGGAGATCGGCTTAAAGGGACACTATAGTCACCTGAACAACTTTAGCTTAATGAAGCAGTTTTGGTGTATAGAACATGCCCCTGCAGCCTCACTGCTCAATCCTCTGCCATTTAGGAGTTAAATCCCTTTGTTTATGAACCCTAGTCACACCTCCCTGCATGTGACTTGCACAGCCTTCCATAAACACTTCCTGTAAAGAGAGCCCTATTAAGGCTTTCTTTATTGCAAGTTCTATTTAATTAAGATTGTCTTATCCCCTGCTATGTTAATAGCTTGCTAGACCCTGCAAGAGCCTCCTGTATGTGATTAAAGTTCAATTTAGAGATTGAGATACAATTATTTAAGGTAAATTACATCTGTTAGAAAGTGAAACCAGTTTGTTTTTTCCATGCAGGCTCTGTCAATCATAGCCAGGGGAGGTGTGGCTAGGGCTGCATAAACAGAAACAAAGTGATTTAACTCCTAAATGACAGTGAATTGAGCAGTGAAATTGCAGGGGAATGATCTATACACGAAAACTGCTTTATTTAGCTAAAGTAATTTAGGTGACTATAGTGTTCCTTTAAGTGTTTCCTTAATTACAATGTTGACTGTAGCTGAAAATGTTTAATATTTGAAATAGTAGAATGAATTTGAACGGTACAGTTTTAGGAAGTAAAATAAACTTTCTATTTAATATTAATCGAAATGGTTGAATTGATAGTTGATGTTTGGATTTCATAAATCACATTTTATGATCTTATTATGGCTAACCTGTCCCGTAATCTGCAACATTTTTATAGGAGAAATGCTTGGCAAGCTTTGCTGTAAGATTGCCAACTTACTGTATACTCCCCAATTTCCATTTGTGTATTTTTCTCAACCAACTGCTATAGATAAAATGCTAATTTTATTCTTTGCATCATGCAACCTAGCAATGCAACTAAATGAACATTCCTATTATTTTCAAATCCTAAAATCATAATATTTTAGTAAATAACCTTTATAGATTCGTTACGATGAGAAGATAGATCCATGTTGCAGGTGGTGTGCACTTGTGTCAGTGTACAATTTTAACACAAAGTGTTGCATGTATAAAGAAAGTGTAACATTGTTCTAATAAATCTTAATTAAACTGACTGTAAAAAGGATTTTTTTTTTTCTGCTGTCAAGTTTGGTCATTCAATATGTTAACCATTAAATAAAACCTTGAATCCAGTTTCATAATGAAAATACTTACCTGTGAGCTAGAAGCTGGGATTGCAAACGGGACAAGCAAAAGGTTAGTGGATAGCGTGAATGGACAGACATGCGTTGTGTTTGCTAATTAAAGGGACCCTCCAGAACCCTAGAGCACGTTGCTTGCTGAAAAGGTTTGTGTGAAGTGACTTTTTTTTTCATTTTGCAAAAAAATGCAGATTTCAATAGAAATTTACACTTTTAAAAATTTATATTGTTACATCCCCCCCCTGCCCCCTGGCTTTTCAAGCAGACCACCGGTCCCGTTAGTTCCTGGTTTGGTTAGCTTATCTGCACTGAATTTAAGATGCAGGTATTACCTAGAGCACCTGCCTTGCAAAGATTTCTCATTGAGCTGCATCGGGAAGTCTGTGATTGGACAGCCACAAAAAGTCTGGGCGTGGTTGGTTAGAAGAAGGGGGCTTGTAAAGGCAGGAGGCAAGAGAATTGCAGGTTTTGCAAGCCATTTTTAGATCCAATGCCAGTAAAAAAAAAGCATAATTAAATACATTCAAACTTTCATTTGGGGTGTATCTACTAAACAGTGATTTTTATTTATTTTGTATTTGGGCATTGGACTGTCCCTTTAAAGAAGATATGCAGTTTCAAATGTAGAGAGGTTGGTACGTGAAAAATAGGATTTTACATGAAATATTGCAGGATAAAAAAAAGCATGCAGCAGTTTCAGGTGGGAAGCACCAGGCTGCAATAGCTTTCCCAATCATTTATGCCTGGCCAATTGTATGGGCTGAATAAATTACCTTCCAATTAAATGCCTGCAGAAACAGAATCTGGGTAACATAAAAATATCTGTATATCGATGTGTGTGTGTTCTCGAAAGATACAGTTGCAAGAAAAAGTATGTGAACCCTTTGGAATGATATGGATTTCTGCACAAATTGGTCATAAAATGTGATCTAATCATCATCTAAGTCACAACAATAGACAATCACAGTCTGCTTAAACTAATAACACACAAAGAATGAAATGTTGCCATGTTTTTATTGAGCACACCATGTAAACATTCACAGTGCAGGTGGAAAAAGTATGTGAACCCCTAGACTAATGACATCTCCAAGAGCTAATTGGAGTGAGATGTCAGCCAACTGGAGTCCAATCAATGAGATGAGATTGGAGGTGTTGGTTACAGCTGCCCTATAAAAACCACACACCAGTTCTGGGTTTGCTTTTCACAAGAAGCATTGCCTGATGTGAATGATGCCTCGCACAAAAGAGCTCTCAGAAGACCAACGATTAAGAATTGTTGACTTGCATAAAGCTGGAAAGGGTTATAAAAGTATCTCCACAAGCCTTGCTGTCCATCAGTCCACGGTAAGACAAATTGTCTATAAATGGAGAAAGTTCAGCACTGCTGCTACTCTCCCTAGGAGTGGCCGTCCTGTAAAGATGACTGCAAGAGCACAGCGCAGACTGCTCAATGAGGTGAAGAAGAATCCTAGAGTGTCAGCTAAAGACTTACAAAAGTCACTGGCAAATGCTAACATCCCTGTTAGCGAATCTACAATACGTAAAACACTAAACAAGAATGGATTTCATGGGAGGATACCACAGAGGAAGCCACTGCTGTCCAAACAAACATTGCTGCACGTTTATAGTTTGCACAAGAGCACCTGGATGTTCCACAGCAGTACTGGCAAAATATTCTGTGGACAGATGAAACCAAAGTTGAGTTGTTTGGAAGAAACACAACACTATGTGTGGCGAAAAAGAGGCACAGCACACCAACATCAAAACCTCATCCCAACTGTGAAGTATGGTTTGGTATGCTTTGCTGCCTCAGGGCCTGGACGGATTGCTATCATTGAAGGAAAAATGAATTCCCAGTTTCATCAAGACATTTTGCAGGAGAACTTAAGGCCATCTGTCTACCAGCTGAAGCTCAACAGAAGATGGGCGTTGCAACAGGACAATGACCCAAAACATAGAAGTAAATCAACAACCGAATGGCTTAAACAGAAGAAAATACGCCTTCTGAAGTGGCCCAGTCAGAGTCCTGACCTCAACCCGATTTGAGATGCTGTGGCATGACCTCAAGAAAGCGATTCACACCAGACATCCCAAGAATATTGCTGAACTGAAACAGTTCTGTAAAGAGGACTGATCAAGAATTACTCCTGACTGTTGTGCACGTGTGATCTGCAACTACAGGAAACGTTTGGTTGAAGTTATTGCTGCCAAAGGAGGTTCAACCAGTTATTAAATGCAAGGGTTCACATACTTTTTCCACCTGCACTGTGAACGTTTACATGGTGTGTTCAATAAAAACATGGCAACATTTCATTCTTTGTGTGTTATTAGTTTAAGCAGACTGTGATTGTCTATTGTTGTGACTTAGATGATGATCAGATCACATTTTATGACCAATTTTTGCAGAAATCCATATAATTCCAAAGGGTTCACATACTTTTTCTTGCAACTGAAAAATATGACAATCCAACAGTGCCTTTCCTAGATTCACCATGAATCCACCAGCTTTGAGGGATGAGGTTTACAGGTCAACTTTTTGAGTTGATAGAAGATTAACAAAGTAAAGTTAATGCTCCATTGAGGAGATAAAGAAAGGCAGTTAGACACAAAGTATTGACCGTTATTAAAATAACAAATCCAAGAAAGAAGAGAGAACAATGTAAATATGTGTATTCCTTTAGCATATGGGCCGTACCTGAATGCATAGGAAGTTCAAAATCACTTGTGGCTGTGCTACTCCTCTTGAACTTTGTAATAGAGAAGAATAAGTAACATAAAAGAAGACACTGAAAGAGTGTTTGCAAAGCTAAAATGACAACCAGGAAAGCATATGGTTATGAAGGACAAGAATAAACAATAAATGGCCCACGGTGTCAAAAAGAATTAAAGCTACCATTAATTTAAATTACTCCTAAATCCAAAGTTCCCTTTAGATCATTTTCACCCGAGTGCCAAGAACAGCGATAAAGCAGAATGGAATTGAGAAAACTAAAGGAATGTGCGATCAGAATTTATTCATGTTTTCCATATCCGCACTTTTTGCCTAAATAAATATTGCAATTCCGTTTTCATTTCACTCCGACTGGATGTTTGGGTGTGATATGACTTATTTAATGAACTACATAAGGTATCTCTGACCTAGTCTAAAAACAGCCTTGTTCCTCTTCTTCAGAAGTGATGTAGATTTTCAATTTGCATTGGGCTTTAGTGATGGAATATATCATTAAATACTATGTTCTCCATAAAGCATCTTTTAGCTGAAAAGCCAATGGAAATGGTCACTCCAAGCACAGTGACCACTTCAGTGTTTTGAAGTGGTCATGGTGCCTGCAATCTATATTCGCAGGAAGTGTAACTCCATGTCTGACAGTGTCATTGAGATGTTGTTAGCCAACAGGGAACAAGAGTTCCCGGCTGGCTTATGTCAATTCTGTACATATTTCTATGCACAGAATTGCATTCGTTGGCTGAGTGGTTATGATGCTTGGCGTAACCCTTTAAAATTTTAATTTGATACCACTATTGCACCTGAAACATGTTCTGTAACTGCCAATCAGGAAGAGAGACTGAACTTCCCTTGGTTAGACTTTTCAATACGAGTCATGTTAGTCATAAAAAATATGACCTACCCCTAAAGATGGGGCAACTGAAAGCCAAGCGAGACGAAAAAGAGGGTGAAGTCCATTATTTGAGAGTAGAATCCATACCCACATACAATGCTGCCATGGATGGCCAACACGGTATATGTTGGTTAACTGTTGCTTGTGTACAGTTTATCACATCTCTGAAAATCAGATTCACACAGATCTATACCCCTATATAATAAATCTATATATTTACCAATATGTGAGGTTTTATTCACTTGATAATACGAATAAGAAGTCCTTTTTTGGTTTTCGCTGTTTCAAATTGAAACACGATTTCCTTTTACAATTGTTATTGATGGGCTAGCATGATGACTATAATTTTAAAATGTCACTGTCTTACAATATTTAAACACACATTACTTTTAAAATGCCCTGGAACAGTCCATTTAAAAACAATATGACAAATAATATAACTATTTAATTTTTTTTAGGGAGATAGAATTTGTTTACCAAAATGGTTTTAACTCCATAAACCTCTCTCTCCACTCCAATCTGCTGACCTTCCCTGCCTGCTGACCCTCACTGCCTGCTCTCCACTCCAATCTGCTGACCATCCCTGCCTGCTCTCCAATCTCCTGACCATCCCTGCCTGCTCTTCACTCCAATCTGCTGACCCTCTCTGCCTGCTCTCCACTCCAATCTCCTGACCATCCCTGCCTGCTCTTCACTCCAATCTGCTGACCCTCTCTGCCTGCTCTCCACTCCAATTTGCTGACCCTCTCTGCCTGCTCTCCACTCCAATCTGCTGACCCTCTCTGCCTGCTGTCCACTCCAATCTGCTGACCCTCTCTGCCTGCTGTCCACTTCAATCTGCGGACCTTCCCTACCTCTCTGCCTGTTTTCCACTCCAATCAGCTGACCGTCCCTACCTCTCTGCCTGCTCTCCACTCTAATCTGCTGACCTTCTCTGCCTGCTGTCCACTCCAATCTGCTGACCTTCCCTACCTCTCTGCCTGTTTTCCACTCCAATTAGCTGACCTTCCCTACCTCTCTGCCTGCTCTCCATTCCAATATGCTGACCTTCTCTGCCTGCTCTCCACTCCAATCAGCTGATCTTTCCTACCTCTCTGCCTGCTCACTACTCCAATCAGCTGACCTTCCCTACCTCTCTGCCTGTTTTCCACTCCAATCTGCTGACCTTCCCTACTTCTCTGCTTGCTCTCCTTATTGCCAGTCAGTCATAACTAACCTGACCGCCTTTTATTTAAAACCATTTACCACCATATCCTTCCTCAGAACATGACCCTGAGGATGACTTTTGCCCCACCGCCTTAACTCGGGTAGACAGTACCCCAGCTGAGGCCCCCTACAGCCAAGGCCCTTCCATTATGTTTTGTAACTCCAACTTAAATATATTAACTCCAACATTTGCCAAATGAACCTGAACCTTACTATATAGGTGTATGTAAAACACCCAGCGTAATGTGCACCTTCTCCAACAACGTTTCTCATGCGATTCTAACCAAAGCAATCGCGGGGCCAACTCCTGAACAAAATTAAACCGTTGAAGGAAAAAATTCATGAAAGGGAAATGCAGTAAGAAGAGATTTAACAAAATCTACACCCTATTTGCTCTATTCTATAGCTGATGCTGGCCAAGCAAACTAAAACGGCTACAGGAAATAATTCCTTAATGGTCCACTAACTCAAACCGTGCAATAAACAGACTTGACTAAACCTAATGACTATAATTCCAAAATCTCAGATCAACTATACATCACCCTGATTGAAGTTCTGCTCACGTCCGTATATTCTGTCTCTTGCTCTTTGCATGGCTTGCTAGACCCATTGAGTGACCTAGAACCCAAACATTTGTTATGGTACCTGGAAAATAAAAGAATGACAAGAGGAATAGACAACATTAAATCACATCACACACACACACGTATAACTGAAAACTAGTCTGATTCCATCTCCCAATTTTCTTGATTACATTTGCACCAATCCAATATAGCCGCTTTGCCACAGGCCGAACCTGAAAGAATTGTATGTTGTTTACCTTCACAACCAAGTATTCAAAGCGTAACTAATACCCGCTGGATTTTAAATGTTTTAATGAACAATCTTAATTATAAACAAGAAAAGGGGCCAGTATCAGCAGGTGCGACAGCAAAATAAACTTGTGAAGTTTCGACTGAACAAAACAAAATCCGCTCTTACTGATGCGATACAAATGAATCCATTTACTCTTCCTTTCTGAAATGTATTTATTTATTTTTTATTAATTAATTTTTTTTGCAAACACCTACTTGAAAATTTATTGGGAAAATTAAAATTGTGAAACTGCCGTCCTGACACTCGAAATCTACTAAACAAAACTAACTAATTCTCAATTTAGCAAAGAAAGCCAAAGAAAGGCTGCTAAAAATAAAAATACTTAGAAATGAAAAATATAACATTCCCAAAACTCCAAGTAATAAGCTAACATATAACATATAGAGATAGGACCCTTCACATCCTTTACCTACAAAATAACCTCTCAACCACTGTTTAATTATAAAAGCTGTCACCATTATCTTTCACCAACTACATAAAATACCCTACCTGCGCTATATAAAATATGCTACCTGCGCTATATAAGATCTGTTACCTGCGCTATTTAAAATACGCTACCTGCGCTATATAAAATACACCTTCTGCGCAATATAAAATATGCTACCTGCGCTATATAAAATACACCTTCTGCGCAATATAAAATATGCTACCTGCGCTATATAAAATATGCTACCTGCGCTATATAATATATGTTACCTGTGCTATATAAAATATGCTACCTGTGCTATATAAGATCTGTTACCTGCGCTATTTAAAATACGCTACCTGCGCTATATAAAATACACCTTCTGCGCAATATAAAATATGCTACCTGCGCTATATAAAATATGCTACCTGCGCTATATAATATATGTTACCTGTGCTATATAAAATATGCTACCTGCGCTATATAAGATCTGTTACCTGCGCTATTTAAAATACGCTACCTGCGCTATATAAAATACACCTTCTGCGCAATATAAAATATGCTACCTGCGCTATATAAAATATGCTACCTGCGCTATATAATATATGTTACCTGTGCTATATAAAATATGCTACCTGTGCTATATAAGATCTGTTACCTGCGCTATTTAAAATACGCTACCTGCGCTATATAAAATACACCTTCTGCGCAATATAAAATATGCTACCTGCGCTATATAAAATATGCTACCTGCGCTATATAATATATGTTACCTGTGCTATATAAAATATGCTACCTGCGCTATATAAGATCTGTTACCTGCGCTATTTAAAATACGCTACCTGCGCTATATAAAATACACCTTCTGCGCAATATAAAATATGCTACCTGCGCTATATAAAATATGCTACCTGCGCTATATAATATATGTTACCTGTGCTATATAAAATATGCTACCTGTGCTATATAATATATGTTACCTGTGCTATATAAAATATGCTACCTGTGCTATATAAAATACGCCTTCTGCGCTATATAAAATATGCTTCCGGTGCTATATAAAATATGCTACAAGTGCTATGTAAAATATGCTACCTGCGCTATATAAGATCTGTTACCTGCACTATTTAAAATACGCTACCTGCGCTATATAAAATACACCTTCTGCGCAATATAAAATATGCTACCTGCGCTATATAAAATATGCTACCTGCGCTATATAAGATCTGTTACCTGCGCTATTTAAAATATGCTACCTGCGCTATATGAAATACACCTTCTGCGCAATATAAAATATGCTACCTGCGCTAAATAAAATATGCTACCTGCGCTATATAATATATGTTACCTGTGCTATATAAAATATGCTACCTGTGCTATATAAAATACGCCTTCTGCGCTATATAAAATATGCTTCCTGTGCTATATAAAATATGCTACAAGTGCTATGTAAAATATGCTACCTGCGCTATATAAAATATGTTACCTGTGCTATATAAAATATGCTACCTGCGTTGTATAAAATATGCTACCTGTGCAATATAAAATATGCTACCTGTGCAAAAATATGCTACCTGTTCTATATAAAATATGCTACTTGCGCTATATAAAATATGTTACCTGTGCTATATAAAATATGCTACCTGCGCTATATAAAATATGCTACCTGTGCTATATAAAATATGCTACCTGTGCTATATAAAATATGCTACCTGCGTTGTATAAAATATGCTACCTGTGCAATATAAAATATGCTACCTGTGCAAAAATATGCTACCTGTTCTATATAAAATATGCTACCTGCGCTATATAAAATATGCTACTTGCGCTATATAAAATATGCTACTTGCGCTATATAAAATATGCTACCTGCGCTATATAAAATATGCTACCTGCGCTATATAAAATATGCTACCTGCGCTATATAAAATATGCTACCTGCGCTATATAAAATATGCTACTTGCGCTATATAAAATATGTTACCTGCGCTATATAAAATATGCTACCTGCGCTAAATAAAATATGCTACCTGCGCTATATAAAATATGCTACCTGTGCTATATAAAATATGCTACCTGCACTATATAAAATATGCTACCTGCGTTGTATAAAATATGCTACCTGTGCTATATAAAATATGCTACCTGTGCTATATAAAATATGCTACCTGCACTATATAAAATATGCTACCTGCGTTGTATAAAATATGCTACCTGTGCAATATAAAATATGCTACCTGTGCAAAAATATGCTACCTGTTCTATATAAAATATGCTACCTGCGCTATATAAAATATGCTACTTGCGCTATATAAAATATGCTACCTGCGCTATATAAAATATGCTACCTGCGCTATATAAAATATGCTACCTGCGCTATATAAAATATGTTACCTGCGCTATATAAAATATGCTACCTGCGCTATATAAAATATGCTACTTGCGCTATATAAAATATGTTACCTGCGCTATATAAAATATGCTACCTGCGCTATATAAAATATGCTACCTGCGCTATATAAAATATGCTACCTGCGCTATATAAAATATGCTACCTGCGCTATATAAAATATGCTACCTGCGCTATATAAAATATGCTACTTGCGCTATATAAAATATGTTACCTGCGCTATATAAAATATGTTACCTGCGCTATATAAAATATGCTACCTGCGCTATATAAAATATGCTACCTGCGCTATATAAAATATGCTACCTGCGCTATATAAAATATGCTACCTGTGCTATATAAAATATGCTACCTGCGCTAAATAAAATATGCTACCTGTGCTATATAAAATATGCTACCTGTGCTATATAAAATATGCTACCTGTGCTATATAAAATATGCTACCTGCGCTATATAAAATATGCTACCTGCGCTATATAAAATATGCTGGCATATGAGTTTCAGCGCTTAGTAGATATTCCCCTTTAAAAATAAAAAGGGGGCATTTAGTATGAAAAAAAACAATAATATAAAAAAATCATATAGATCACAGAAAAAAGAAAAAAAAGGGAAAAAGATAAAAATGTGTCCAAATGTTCTATCTGTAACAAAGTCCTGAAAAAAAAAAATCCAAATTTCGTAATGATTTGCAGGGACTCGAAAGTGAGTTGAGATACCTTTAAAAAAACGGAGACAGGGAAAGATACATAGCGTAATACTGTATCAAAAAGGTATTTATTGTCCAATATACAGGAACAAAGTTAAAAGGATCCCCCCCCAACATAAGACTCTTACATAAAATAAAATGTAGTACTCATCGTAATATATATTGCAGGCAAATAGATCTGTCCCAGCGGCTTGTGTGTTTCCCTATGACAGCTCCTCTCCGGTGCACTCGGGTAGGTTGTCGGTAATATGCTCAAAGGGAAAATGCTGGCTGGAAAAAACCGGCTTCTGGTAGGCGCTGGTGCAGTCTGCTGCAGATGGTAGTTCTCAATGAAGAAAAAAGCACCCTATCGACGCGTTTCGCCCTTCCACAGAGGGCTTTTTCAAGATAGGTGCTTGAGGCTTGATGTGGCAGTTTTATACCTTGCCGGGTAAAAAAATTTTAAATTTCTTAAAGGGATACACTCCTTTTTTTGAAAAATGAATGAAAAATAAATGTTTTACATAGGGGAGAGCTGAGGAAAGCTTGCTTATAAAACATATGATAAAATATAGTAAAATACAATGTTTATATGGACTTAAAATTAGTGCATTTGCACTCATAATACATCAAATTGAAATTAAAATATAAAGCTACTCTGTAGTGATACTTATTACACATTTATAGATCTAGCTTAATTCTGACATAATTATTTACGTTTATCATGGAACAGTCATAAGAACAGACATTTGCAATAATTGCATATAATCACATTTTGATGTGATATCATTAATTGAAAGTGTTTAAATTGTATTTAAATTATGTATTAGCATAAGGACAAGTATAGTTATACTGTAAATGGTTTCGGGATCTATACTTTGTTTCGAGTTTTCCCATCAGGACTGAAACTCAATAACAAGACATCCTAAAGCGTGATAATTTTATAAATTTGTAAAAAAGAAAATTTTTAGAGGATTCTAAATCTTTGGATGAACCTAGAGCTCAAAGCCCATGGTTAAGACAGAAATACATGAGAAGATATGGAGACTAATATACTACTTCTTTTCTAGAAAAGCTCAGAATTTGAGAGAAATCTGGAATTTGAGGCTTAAGCTATTTCTTTTTAGTAAGTGATAATCCAAAGCTAATTACAGTTCCGGTTCTCCTTTATAGTATGTTAGCTAATTCTAGTTCAGCATTCAGACCCAAAGGGGTCAGGGTCTTTAAGGTATAGATCCAGAACATTTCCCGGTATGTTAGGGTTTTGCTTGGTTCGCCTCCCCTCCATGGTATTTCCACCTTCTCTATCCCACAGTATGAAAGAAGTGTTGGATCTCTGTTGTGGTGTGTTCTAAAGTGGTTGGAGAGAGAATGTTGCTCAAAGCCCCTTTTGATGTTGTAGACATGTTCTCTGAGTCTAATTTTGAGTATCCTTTTTGTTTGACCCACGTATTGGAGGCCACAAGGACACTCCAACTTGTAGATCACTTGTTTGGTATTGCAAGTGATGCAGTGTTTGATATTGTAGGTTTCTTTTGTGACTGATGACTGGAAGGAGGTTTGGTTTTTTCCTTTGGAACTGGTTTTACATATGTTACAGTTCCCACATTTGTAGAATCCCTTTTGACTTGTTAAAAAGTGAGTGGCTTTCATAGGTTTATGATAACTATGAACTAATCTATCCTGTAATGTAGGGGCCCCCCTGAATATTATCCTGGGTCGTATAGGTAAAAGTGTGGCTAAAGCCGGGTCTTGCCGGAGTAGATGCCAATGCTTTTGTACACTCGCCTTTATAAAGTTCGCTTGTGCACTATAGTTGAACACCACCGGACACATGTTTTCCGTATCCTTGTCCCTTTTGGCTTTCTCCTGCTTAGTTTGTAAAAGGGTCGTGCGTTCTATTGTTTTCACTTTTCGGAGAGCTAGTTCCAGTGATTCCTCGCTGTAGTCTTTCTCAGCAAACTGCTGTTTTACTTTTAGTGCTTGCGATTCATATACCTCAGGGTCCGTGCAGTTCTTTTTGACCCTTAAAAATTGGCCAAATGGGACATTTGACAGCCATGATGGATAGTGACAGCTTGAAGTCCAAATGTAACTATTTACGTCCACACTCTTGAAAAAGGTCTTTGATTTTAAAATATTCTGTGAGTCGGTATAGAGGATCAAATCCAAAAAATCGATGTCTGTAGAGCTATATTTGTATGTAAATGATAGATTATATATGTTCTGGTTAATGTATGCCAGGAAATTGATAAGTTCCGTCTCCTCCCCCTTCCACACAAAAAAACAATCGTCAATGTACCGTCTATAGAAGACCAGGTTCGCCTCCCACTGGTGCCCGTGCCAAATAAATAGATTCTCCCAGTGGGCCATAAAGATGTTGGCATAGCTGGGGGCGAACCTATGCCAACATCTTTATGGCCCACTGGGAGAATCTATTTATTTGGCACGGGCACCAGTGGGAGGCGAACCTGGTCTTCTATAGACGGTACATTGACGATTGTTTTTTTGTGTGGAAGGGGGAGGAGACGGAACTTATCAATTTCCTGGCATACATTAACCAGAACATATATAATCTATCATTTACATACAAATATAGCTCTACAGACATCGATTTTTTGGATTTGATCCTCTATACCGACTCACAGAATATTTTAAAATCAAAGACCTTTTTCAAGAGTGTGGACGTAAATAGTTACATTTGGACTTCAAGCTGTCACTATCCATCATGGCTGTCAAATGTCCCATTTGGCCAATTTTTAAGGGTCAAAAAGAACTGCACGGACCCTGAGGTATATGAATCGCAAGCACTAAAAGTAAAACAGCAGTTTGCTGAGAAAGACTACAGCGAGGAATCACTGGAACTAGCTCTCCGAAAAGTGAAAACAATAGAACGCACGACCCTTTTACAAACTAAGCAGGAGAAAGCCAAAAGGGACAAGGATACGGAAAACATGTGTCCGGTGGTGTTCAACTATAGTGCACAAGCGAACTTTATAAAGGCGAGTGTACAAAAGCATTGGCATCTACTCCGGCAAGACCCGGCTTTAGCCACACTTTTACCTATACGACCCAGGATAATATTCAGGGGGGCCCCTACATTACAGGATAGATTAGTTCATAGTTATCATAAACCTATGAAACCCACTCACTTTTTAACAAGTCAAAAGGGATTCTACAAATGTGGGAACTGTAACATATGTAAAACCAGTTCCAAAGGAAAAAACCAAACCTCCTTCCAGTCATCAGTCACAAAAGAAACCTACAATATCAAACACTGCATCACTTGCAATACCAAACAAGTGATCTACAAGTTGGAGTGTCCTTGTGGCCTCCAATACGTGGGTCAAACAAAAAGGATACTCAAAATTAGACTCAGAGAACATGTCTACAACATCAAAAGGGGCTTTGAGCAACATTCTCTCTCCAACCACTTTAGAACACACCACAACAGAGATCCAACACTTCTTTCATACTGTGGGATAGAGAAGGTGGAAATACCATGGAGGGGAGGCGAACCAAGCAAAACCCTAACATACCGGGAAATGTTCTGGATCTATACCTTAAAGACCCTGACCCCTTTGGGTCTGAATGCTGAACTAGAATTAGCTAACATACTATAAAGGAGAACCGGAACTGTAATTAGCTTTGGATTATCACTTACTAAAAAGAAATAGCTTAAGCCTCAAATTCCAGATTTCTCTCAAATTCTGAGCTTTTCTAGAAAAGAAGTAGTATATTAGTCTCCATATCTTCTCATGTATTTCTGTCTTAACCATGGGCTTTGAGCTCTAGGTTCATCCAAAGATTTAGAATCCTCTAAAAATTTTCTTTTTTACAAATTTATAAAATTATCACGCTTTAGGATGTCTTGTTATTGAGTTTCAGTCCTGATGGGAAAACTCGAAACAAAGTATAGATCCCGAAACCATTTACAGTATAACTATACTTGTCCTTATGCTAATACATAATTTAAATACAATTTAAACACTTTCAATTAATGATATCACATCAAAATGTGATTATATGCAATTATTGCAAATGTCTGTTCTTATGACTGTTCCATGATAAACGTAAATAATTATGTCAGAATTAAGCTAGATCTATAAATGTGTAATAAGTATCACTACAGAGTAGCTTTATATTTTAATTTCAATTTGATGTATTATGAGTGCAAATGCACTAATTTTAAGTCCATATAAACATTGTATTTTACTATATTTTATCATATGTTTTATAAGCAAGCTTTCCTCAGCTCTCCCCTATGTAAAACATTTATTTTTCATTCATTTTTCAAAAAAAGGAGTGTATCCCTTTAAGAAATTTAAAATTTTTTTACCCGGCAAGGTATAAAACTGCCACATCAAGCCTCAAGCACCTATCTTGAAAAAGCCCTCTGTGGAAGGGCGAAACGCGTCGATAGGGTGCTTTTTTCTTCATTGAGAACTACCATCTGCAGCAGACTGCACCAGCGCCTACCAGAAGCCGGTTTTTTCCAGCCAGCATTTTCCCTTTGAGCATATTACCGACAACCTACCCGAGTGCACCGGAGAGGAGCTGTCATAGGGAAACACACAAGCCGCTGGGACAGATCTATTTGCCTGCAATATATATTACGATGAGTACTACATTTTATTTTATGTAAGAGTCTTATGTTGGGGGGGGATCCTTTTAACTTTGTTCCTGTATATTGGACAATAAATACCTTTTTGATACAGTATTACGCTATGTATCTTTCCCTGTCTCCGTTTTTTTAAAGGTATCTCAACTCACTTTCGAGTCCCTGCAAATCATTACGAAATTTGGATTTTTTTTTTTCAGGACTTTGTTACAGATAGAACATTTGGACACATTTTTATCTTTTTCCCTTTTTTTTCTTTTTTCTGTGATCTATATGATTTTTTTATATTATTGTTTTTTTTCATACTAAATGCCCCCTTTTTATTTTTAAAGGGGAATATCTACTAAGCGCTGAAACTCATATGCCAATTTGTTTCTTAGAATTTGGGAGAATTCTTTTCGTTTTAGCTGCTATTACTGTCTAAGTACCAGAGGGTACTATATTCACTGTATTATTCTAACTATATCTTGACTTTTTGTTTAGGACATTTGCTTTAATTTCATATTGCGCTCTCTTTTTAGTATTATTATATAAAATATGCTACCTGCGCTATATAAAATATGCTACCTGCGCTATATAAAATATGCTACCTGCGCTATATAAAATATGCTACCTGCGCTATATAAAATATGCTACCTGCGCTATATAAAATATGCTACCTGCGCTATATAAAATATGCTACCTGTGCTATATAAAATATGCTACCTGCACTATATAAAATATGTTACCTGTGCTATATAAAATAGGCTACCTGTGCTATATAAAATATGCTACCTGCGCTATATAAAATATGCTACCTGCGCTATATAAAATATGCTACCTGCGCTATATAAAATATGCTACCTGCGCTATATAAAATATGCTACCTGCGCTATATAAAATATGCTACCTGCGCTATATAAAATATGCTACCTGCGCTATATAAAATATGCTACCTGTGCTATATAAAATATGCTACCTGCGCTATATAAAATATGCTACCTGCGCTATATAAAATATGCTACCTGCGCTATATAAAATATGCTACCTGCGCTATATAAAATATGCTACCTGCGCTATATAAAATATGCTACCTGTGCTATATAAAATATGCTACCTGCGCTATATAAAATATGCTACCTGTGCTATATAAAATATGCTACCTGCACTATATAAAATATGTTACCTGTGCTATATAAAATATGCTACCTGTGCTATATAAAATATGCTACCTGCGCTATATAAAATATGCTACCTGCGCTATATAAAATATGCTACCTGCGCTATATAAAATATGCTACCTGCGCTATATAAAATATGCTACCTGCGCTATATAAAATATGCTACTTGCGCTATATAAAATATGTTACCTGCGCTATATAAAATATGTTACCTGTGCTATATAAAATATGCTACCTGTGCTATATAAAATATGCTACCTGTGCTATATAAAATGCTACCTGCGCTATATAAAATATGCTACCTGTGCTATATAAAATATGCTACCTGTGCTATATAAAATATGCTACCTGTGCTATATAAAATGCTACCTGTGCTATATAAAATATGCTACCTGTGCTATATAAAATATGCTACCTGTGCTATATAAAATATGCTACCTGTGCTATATAAAATATGCTACCTGCGCTATATAAAATGCTACCTGCGCTATATAAAATATGTTACCTGTGCTATATAAAATATGCTACCTGTGCTATATAAAATATGCTACCTGCGCTATATAAAATATGCTACTTGCGCTATATAAAATATGTTACCTGCGCTATATAAAATATGTTACCTGTGCTATATAAAATATGCTACCTGTGCTATATAAAATATGCTACCTGTGCTATATAAAATGCTACCTGTGCTATATAAAATATGCTACCTGTGCTATATAAAATATGCTACCTGTGCTATATAAAATATGCTACCTGTGCTATATAAAATGCTACCTGTGCTATATAAAATATGCTACC
This sequence comes from Pelobates fuscus, assembly GCF_036172605.1. Taxonomy (NCBI): domain Eukaryota; kingdom Metazoa; phylum Chordata; class Amphibia; order Anura; family Pelobatidae; genus Pelobates; species Pelobates fuscus. The sequence continues at coordinate 18,156,407 of NC_086319.1, read as the reverse complement.
TGTGCTATATAAAATATGCTACCTGCGCTATATAAAATATGCTACCTGTGCTATATAAAATATGCTACTTGCGCTATATAAAATATGCTACCTGCACTATATAAAATATGCTACCTGCACTATATAAAATATGCTACCTGTGCTATATAAAATATGCTACCTGCGCTATATAAAATATGCTACCTGTGCTATATAAAATATGCTACCGGCACTATATAAAATATGCTACCTGCGCTATATAAAATATGCTACCTGCGCTATATAAAATATGCTACCTGCGCTATATAAAATATGCTACCTGCGCTATATAAAATATGCTACCTGCGCTATATAAAATATGCTACCTGCGCTATATAAAATATGCTACCTGTGCTATATAAAATATGCTACCTGTGCTATATAAAATATGCTACCTGTGCTATATAAAATATGCTACCTGCGCTATATAAAATATGCTACCTGCGCTATATAAAATATGCTACCTGCGCTATATAAAATATGCTACCTGCGCTATATAAAATATGCTACCTGCGCTATATAAAATATGCTACCTGCGCTATATAAAATATGCTACCTGCGCTATATAAAATATGCTACCTGCGCTATATAAAATATGCTACCTGCGCTATATAAAATATGCTACCTGTGCTATATAAAATATGCTACCTGTGCTATATAAAATATGCTACCTGCGCTATATAAAATATGCTACCTGTGCTATATAAAATATGCTACCTGCGCTATATAAAATATGCTACCTGTGCTATATAAAATATGCTACCTGTGCTATATAAAATATGCTACCTGTGCTATATAAAATGCTACCTGCGCTAAGTGTCTGAAGATAACATCATTAGATAGCATTAGTTGAACATTAGTCAGTTGTTGAAGCAGCTTTGATATTACCACCAACTCTGTTAGCAAGGGTCAATTGATGGAAAATTACCATTACCAGTATTTATTTTTAGTTACCAGTGTGCGTATATAACATTCTTTCAGAAGCTAGGAGAATTAAATATCCGATGTTGATGCCTTAAACTTAAACAGTTTAGTGTGGAAGATGCCATGTGATGCTCTGATCAGAACAAAAAGCTCCCCCTTCTATGCAATCATAACTGGAGCCGTGTTGGAGGATAACCACTGTATATTTTCTATAATTGTAATTGGGATATTTAGGGATTTATAAAGCAAAATACAGGAATCGTCAAGCACTAATAAGGGAAATATTGTTTTTTTAGACAAACAAGCTAAGCTGGAAAAAAGCGCCAAGAAATTAAGGAACTTATACATATTACTTTTGTATATTTTTCCCAATTCCTGGTTTAACAACTTCTCAGTGTTAGGATTTCGGTGGCCTCATTGCGTTGGCTTTAGAAGGCATTGTTATTCGAAAGTTATTGAACTCTTACATATTGTGAAATACATCATGGTGTAAAGTATTTGGCTGCATTTAAAAAAAAGAGAGAACCAAAATGTATTCTTAGCCCCTCTTCCTAATCCACCATTATAATATTTCACTTTTGAAGAAGGCCTGTAGCTTTGTACAGTCATACAGGGTTACAGGGGAGTTGATGCTTAACAAACATGATAGAAAATGTAACTTAACATACACATAGTTACGGTTGACTTACAATGTAGCAAGTGGAATGACAGACAATAGGGGGCTGTATAAAAGAGAAAGCCAGACTGTGGGGGCAATATGTCGTAGGACGATGGGGAACTTTGGTAATTTTGGACATTGTGTGCCAGATAAAATGGGGGAAAGCTGGTAAGCTGTTTTGCATAAATATATATATAGATATATACAGGGGTCAAGTCCTGGGGAAAAAAGTGTGGGAACTCACCCAAGATTCCCGCCCCTCCCCCTTAAAAAAAAAATGTTTTTACACTCCTATGCATATAGTGCAGTGTGTGTATAATGAATGTAGTGTGTTTGTAGTGAGTGCATAATGTGTATAATGAATGTAGTGTGTGTAGTAAGTGCAGTGTGTATAATGAATGTAGTGTGTTTGCAGTGAGTGCAGAGTGTGTATAATGAATGTAGTGTGTTTGTAGTGAGTGCAGAGTGTGTATAATGAATGTAGTGTGTGTAGTAAGTGCAGTGTGTATAATGAATGTAGTGTGTTTGCAGTGAGTGCAAAGTGTGTATAGTGAATGTAGTGTGTTTGTAGTGAGTGCAGAGTGTGTATACTGAATGTAGTGTGTTTGTAGTGAGTGCATAGTGTGTATAATGCGTGCAGAGTGTGTATAATGAATGTAGTGTGTTTGTAGTGAGTGCAGAGTGTGTATAAGGAATGCAGTGTGTTTGTAGTGAGTGCAGAGTGTGTATAATGAATGCAGTGTGTTTGTAGTGAGTGCATAGTGTGTATAATGAATGCAGTGTGTTTGTAGTGAGTGCATAGTGTGTATAATTAATGTAGTGTGTATAATGAATGTAGTGTGTGTAGTGTGGTCCGGTGGAGGGAGCCAGCCGCTGCACACAGGGCCCATCACACACTGTGTTCCTTCTCCGTCTCTAACTCTCGAGAGACTCGACTGTGCGGAGCGTTGCCATGGTAACCCGTGACAACGCTCTTACAGCCGCGGGTCTCGCGAGAGTTCGTGCTGGAGAGGAACACAGCGTGTGATGGGCCCTGTGTGCAGGTAGCAGGGCCGGTCCTGCAGGACTGGGAACGGGAACGGCGTTCCTGCATTGGAAAAAGTGCAGGAACGCCGTTCCCATGCGTTCCTGCAGGACTCGAGCCCTGGATATATATATATATTTTAGGAAACTTTTAAAGGACACGTCATAAAATTTTTTAGCTTCTCGTCTTTAAACGTGTATTACATTTAATGATTTTTTAAAACAAACATTTGTCCTTTACCGTCTTGCAATGCAATGTACGGTATTCCATACAATTGAGAAATCATGTGTAATGAGTGGAGAAGACAGGAACAAGTCCTGAACATAGTGAAGAGGGTGCATTGGGGAAAAAGGAGAGAGATACGGTTTGTAGCGTGAGTTAGAGCTTGGTAGGCAAGAGTCACAACTTTGAATATTATTCTGGACTAGATGGGGAGCCGATGGAGACACAGGTGCAATGGGGATGCAGGTAATGAACAAAAAGGTAAATATATATCTTTAAGATGCCTTAAAACTAGCACAATGACAACGGAAATGGTCATCTTTGTCATGTGGAAGATTAAATACTGTAACGGACCGTTTCAGCAGACAAGAGGTTAAAATCGTTTAGGCGATAATCCCCTTTTCAAAGACAGGCACAGCTACTGTAGAATCACCAAAACTCACGAATTGGATATAGGTGAATGCACCAAACTCCCGAACTGCATACAAGGGAATAAGGTAGCACTCCAAACTCCCGAACTGGAACCTCACGAATAGCTGCTAGCAGACGAACAGGAAAAGCTCCCAAGCGGCTTACACTCCTGGCAGTCAGTCCCTATCAGCATACAGTGAATCCCCCCAAGAACGAGACAAGGCTGTTGAGGGTCAAGCAGTGGTCTGTTTATTGAGGGCTACCTGCCCCTGTATTTATGCAGGTCTCCCACCTGGTGGACACTCCCCCAGGGGACCAGATGGGAGACTGAAACAACGGACAGACAAGTACCAATTACAGACATACAGCAGTAAAACATCCCCACAATGCATCCTGGCTTTCTCCTCTCTGCCCTGGAGAAGTAATTCAATTATCTCCCAGGAAAAAGGAAAAACTCCATTACACACATGGGGACACAAAGACAGACTATCACTTTAAAATACATAAAGACACATTTTATACATAAAACACAGACATGTAACATATCCCCAGATAGCTCAGGTCTAAATGCACATTATTAGGTGAATGGCACTCAGACCACACAAATACAGTTTAATTGCCATGGAGTTAGCGTCTTTAATTACACGAATTGGCTCCATGGCATAGCTATCTGGGTTAACATTCACATAAAATAAACTACAGAATTTACATGCATTTGGTTAAATATATACGAATTAGAACCAGGGGCTGGAGGTTCAGCGGTGCCTGCACGTAAAAGTGTCCGGGTTTGGTGCATGAAAGCCGGGCAGAAAAGCGCTGGCTGCCCGGGAGCTCCAGAACACCGCCATCTAGTGGCCGCTAAGTGTAACTGCGGCCACCCAGTAACAATCAATTAACCCCTTAAGGACCGCTGACGGTTCAGGACCGTCAGCGGCAAAACGTGCGTTTGGACCGCTGACGGTCCTGAACCGTCATAACGGTTTTGGGCAACTTACCTGATCGCCATCGGTCCCACGGCGGCGATCAGCTCTCCTCCCGGTCCAGGGGGACTGCTACCTGCGCAGTCCCGACTGTGCGGAGCGTTGCCATGGTAACCCGTGACAACGCTCTTACAGCCGCGGGTCTCGCGAGAGTTCGTGCTGGAGAGGAACACAGCGTGTGATGGGCCCTGTGTGCAGGTAGCAGGGCCGGTCCTGCAGGACTGGGAACGGGAACGGCGTTCCTGCATTGGAAAAAGTGCAGGAACGCCGTTCCCATGCGTTCCTGCAGGACTCGAGCCCTGGATATATATATATATTTTAGGAAACTTTTAAAGGACACGTCATAAAATTTTTTAGCTTCTCGTCTTTAAACGTGTATTACATTTAATGATTTTTTAAAACAAACATTTGTCCTTTACCGTCTTGCAATGCAATGTACGGTATTCCATACAATTGAGAAATCATGTGTAATGAGTGGAGAAGACAGGAACAAGTCCTGAACATAGTGAAGAGGGTGCATTGGGGAAAAAGGAGAGAGATACGGTTTGTAGCGTGAGTTAGAGCTTGGTAGGCAAGAGTCACAACTTTGAATATTATTCTGGACTAGATGGGGAGCCGATGGAGACACAGGTGCAATGGGGATGCAGGTAATGAACAAAAAGGTAAATATATATCTTTAAGATGCCTTAAAACTAGCACAATGACAACGGAAATGGTCATCTTTGTCATGTGGAAGATTAAATACTGTAACGGACCGTTTCAGCAGACAAGAGGTTAAAATCGTTTAGGCGATAATCCCCTTTTCAAAGACAGGCACAGCTACTGTAGAATCACCAAAACTCACGAATTGGATATAGGTGAATGCACCAAACTCCCGAACTGCATACAAGGGAATAAGGTAGCACTCCAAACTCCCGAACTGGAACCTCACGAATAGCTGCTAGCAGACGAACAGGAAAAGCTCCCAAGCGGCTTACACTCCTGGCAGTCAGTCCCTATCAGCATACAGTGAATCCCCCCAAGAACGAGACAAGGCTGTTGAGGGTCAAGCAGTGGTCTGTTTATTGAGGGCTACCTGCCCCTGTATTTATGCAGGTCTCCCACCTGGTGGACACTCCCCCAGGGGACCAGATGGGAGACTGAAACAACGGACAGACAAGTACCAATTACAGACATACAGCAGTAAAACATCCCCACAATGCATCCTGGCTTTCTCCTCTCTGCCCTGGAGAAGTAATTCAATTATCTCCCAGGAAAAAGGAAAAACTCCATTACACACATGGGGACACAAAGACAGACTATCACTTTAAAATACATAAAGACACATTTTATACATAAAACACAGACATGTAACATATCCCCAGATAGCTCAGGTCTAAATGCACATTATTAGGTGAATGGCACTCAGACCACACAAATACAGTTTAATTGCCATGGAGTTAGCGTCTTTAATTACACGAATTGGCTCCATGGCATAGCTATCTGGGTTAACATTCACATAAAATAAACTACAGAATTTACATGCATTTGGTTAAATATATACGAATTAGAACCAGGGGCTGGAGGTTCAGCGGTGCCTGCACGTAAAAGTGTCCGGGTTTGGTGCATGAAAGCCGGGCAGAAAAGCGCTGGCTGCCCGGGAGCTCCAGAACACCGCCATCTAGTGGCCGCTAAGTGTAACTGCGGCCACCCAGTAACAATCAATTAACCCCTTAAGGACCGCTGACGGTTCAGGACCGTCAGCGGCAAAACGTGCGTTTGGACCGCTGACGGTCCTGAACCGTCATAACGGTTTTGGGCAACTTACCTGATCGCCATCGGTCCCACGGCGGCGATCAGCTCTCCTCCCGGTCCAGGGGGACTGCCTGTCTGCCCGGGCAGTCCCCCCTCGGCAGATCAGGACCCCACGGCCATGTGATCACTCGATCACATGACCGCAATAGGGGTCTTTGTATCTGCCTGCAGGGGGACTGTCTGTGCTGACAGGCAGTCTCCCTGCATCTGTAAAATCAAAAATAAAGTGTAAAAAAAAAATCTGTGTAAAAAAATAATAATATGTGTATATATATATATGCTATATATACATGTATTATATCTATATATACCTATATATAATATATGTATATATATCATATATATAATGTCACACTAAGTGTATTTTTATATTTATATATACGTATATTAATATAAAAATACACTTATATTTAAATTACACACGAATATATACAATATATATAATAACTATATATATGGTATATATATATTATTATAAAATACAAATAATATGTTAATAAAAATAAATAACAAAAAATTAAAATAATTTTTAATAATTAAAAAAAAATTATATATATATATATTCAATTTTATTCTAACAGTATTTTGATATTGATATATATATATTTATATCAAAATACACTTAGAATGTAATGATATATATATCTATGTATAAATAAATAAATAAAAATAATACGAAATATACATATGTCCACATACAAAATTACATTAATATTTTCATAAATATACACGTAGACGTCAAATATATAAATATGTATATATATTAAAATTCTACGTGCATATTTATGTAATATTTTTACCTAATTAAGTAATTTTAATGATTGCAATTTGAGGGACCTGCCTGCCAACCCAGGCCAAAAGTCCAGATAATTTAATTTGCTAGCACTGTGCTTAACCCTGTAACTTTCTATGACACCCTAAATCCTGTACATGGGGGTACTGTTTTACTCGGGAGACTTCGCTGAACACAAATATTAGTGTTTCAAAACAGTAAAACATATCACAGCGATGATATTGTCAGTGAAAGTGAAGTTTTTTGCATTTTTCACACACAAACAGCTCTTTCACTGAGGATATTATTGCTGTGATATATTTTACTGTTCTGATACACTAATATTTGTGTTCAGCGAAGTCTCCTGAGTATAACAGTACCCCACATGTAGAGGTTTTATAGTGTTTGTGAAAGTTACAGGGTAAAATATAAGGCTTGGTTTTACTTTTTTTTTTTTTTATTGAAATTTGTCAGATTGGTTAGGTTGCCTTTGAGAGCGTATGGTAGCCAAGGAATGAGAATTAGCCCCATGATGGCATACCATTTGCAAAAGAAGACAACCCAAGGTATTGCAAATGGGGTATGTTCAGCCTTTTTTAGTAGCCACTTAGTCACAAACACCGGCCAAAGTTAGTGTTTTTTGCATTTTTAACACACAAACAAATATAAATGCTAACTTTGGCCAGTGTTTGTGACTAGGTGGCTACTAAAAAAGACTGGACATACCCCATTTTGAATACCCTGGGTTGTCTACTTTAAAAAATATGTACATGTTAGGTGTGTTTCGGGGATTTATGACAGATAACGGTGTAACAATGTCACTATTGATACATTTAAAATATATATATATTGAAACAGCAATTTCCTACTTGTATTTATAGGCCTATAACTTGCAAAAAAAAGCAATAAAGCATGTAAACACTGGGTGTTTTTAAACTCGGGACAACATTTTGAATCTATTTAGCAGTTTTTTTCATTAGCTTTTGTAGATAAGTAAAAGATTTTTCAAGTAAAAGTCCAAAAACATGTTTTGTTTTTTTTTTCACCATATTTTATTATTTTTTTTAAATACAATATATGACATAATACAAATAATGGTATGTAAAGAAAGCCCTTCTTGTCGTGAAAAAAACAATATATAACTTGTATGGGAACCGTAAATGAGAGAGCGGAAAATTACAGCTAAACACAAACACCACAAAAGTGTTAAAACTGCTCTGGTCCTTAACGTACAAACATCGCAAAAACAGGCCGGTCCTGAAGGGGTTAAGCTGCGGTTAACCGCAGCTTCAGGGAGGTAAATGGAGGGCACACTCCAGCTTCTGGGTGGCCAATTAACTGCGCCTGCCGGCTCCCCACGGCTCTGGGGAGGCTGAAAAACGGCTGTTTGTTTGGTAGATAGCATCTACAGAACGGCTGTGCAGAAAGGGAAAAATAAATCTTTCTGCACAGTAAAATTAACCCTTTAGCTGCCGGTCCATAATCCAAAGGCAGCAGGCGGGCAACCAGGCTCCTCCAATGCAATGTGGCGAGATTGTTCTCGTCACAAATACTTGTTTGAAAACCAATCTACAGAAATATTTGTATCACTTGTCCCATGATATGTTTATTAACGTTGAAGGCTTTCTGAAATTTTGCGTGATTTCATTTGATATATCACGTCAGGATTTCCAAACAAAAAAACTGAAACATTTTTTTTTAATATTCACTTTTTAATTTTGGTTTCAGCACTGTATTAAAACTTTTTAATCATCTTGTGTATATGCGGAGAATTATATATTTTCTTGCCATTTCCAGTTTCAGAAAACCGCCGCTATATTTCAATTCTGCCTTAAATCTTGTCTCTTTTATTTTGCAGCCAATGGCAGGATATGGTGATTTATTTTTCACTTTTATGTTAGTAAATCAAACCTTTTATCACACATGTTATTTATTGCAATGTTCTTAGTTCAGAGACAGTACTTACATTTAGTATATCAGTTTGCCAGTGTTCATTGCTGTCTCCAAGAATGCCTTCGTGAAAGAGACGGAGGGAATACAATGTAACTTCACATATAAAGACATACCGACAACAATTCCAAATCTAACCTTCTAGGAAACAAAGAGGTTTTGTCAATTTTTACTAAAAGCCTTTGAAGTGACATTCCAAGCATATGGACAACTTGTGTATTAACATTTAGAGGGAACCTCCGGACACCGTTACAGCTTCATTGGAATTAATTTGTTATGGTGCCATGAGGTCCCTGACGTCAGCTTAACTTTCTCTCTGCTTTTTCTCTAAGGCATAAATTAGGAAGATTTGAATAACTTCTGACAAGGTCACCACTGATTGGCTGAAAACATCGGCTGACACTCTAAGCCAATCAGTAGCTTGAGAAAAATCTGTACGTTTCTTAAGCCATTTTTTGAATGTGGGGCTGCTGACAGTCCAAGGCTTTCCGATTCAAGTCTCGGACAAAAGCGTAAGGAGAGGGGCAGCGCTAACCAGAGCTGGATTTAACATAAAGCAGTTCATGAATGGTTTAACCCCTAAAGGTAAGTCAGCGCTAGGTTCTTCTTGGCACCACAAGAGCTGCATTCATGTGAAGTTGTTTCGGTGCCGAGAAGTTTAATTTAAGGAAAGATAGCTTACCTTGCCAAGTGTTGGGACTTGGAAAAATAAATAAATCCTGAAGGGAAAAACCTCTATAATTTAGTTCCAATGTCAGATTTACACTGAACAAAATTATAAACCAATACTTTTGTTTTTGCCCCATTTTTCCAAGATCTAAGACTTTTTCTATGTACACAAAAGGCCTATTTATCTCAAATATTGTTCACAAATTTGTCTAAATCTGTGTTAGTGAGCACTTCTCCTTTGCCGAGATAATCCATCCACCTCACAGGTGTGGCATATCAAGATGCTGATTAGACAGCATGATTATTGCACAGGTATGGCTGTTTTAAATATCTTTATTGGTTTCTTGCCAAAGGTGTGGTTCACGGTTGTAATTAAACATATCATTCTCATTGCATCAAACATAATATTTAGTAAGTGAAAAGAAACAAAGATATAATTCCTGGTAAACCAGGAAAAATAAATGGGTGGATTGGCGCTGTTCAAAGAAGATGCAGCTACTCCCAAGTGCTACAGAATCACCAAAAAAGCACAATAGACATACATAGAAAATAGCAAATTGGATTTTGGGAGGTGCAACAGAAAATAGATAATAAACAGATTATACTTATATTCAATGAATCCTGATTTGAACCTAGAATTCAAGAAAAAAGCATAGTATAATACTGTTACACTTAATAAGCAGAGTGAAAACAAAGGTAATGGGTCACTCACGATCTGCAGAGCCTTAGGAAGCAGGCTCTGGCTGTAAAGGCATGTGAATAATAAGCTTATTCAAGCTATCTCCACTGGTTCTTGGTGATAAGGCACTTTCTCTCCCCCACAAAGGACAACAGCAGAATAAAGTAAAGTAAAAAAGGTTTTACTGGTTTAAAAATTAATAAGAACAAAGGCACTTTGTTTTCACTCTGCTTATTAAGTGTAACAGTATTATACTATGCTTTTTTCTTGAATTCTAGGTTCAAATCAGGATTCATTGAATATAAGTATAATCTGTTTATTATCTATTTTCTGTTGCACCTCCCAAAATCCAATTTCATAATATTAAGTAGTCTGCGCAGAGGCGTGTTTCACATTGCATCAAACATAACATTTATTTGCCTGCGCAGAGGCGTGTTTCACATTGCATCAAATATGACATTTAGTTGCCTGCGCTGAGGCGTGTTTCTCATTGCATCGCATGTAACATTTAAGTGCCTGCGCAGAGGCGGTTCAGTCATATCATATGCATCATTAACGACTGACATATTTAGCGTGTTGTGTGTGGTTTTGCCTGTATGTGTGTGTTGTTCAGGGAACTTGGTGCTCATCCCGGTGCTTGTTTTGGGTTTTGTCGCTTGTTTCAGCGTTGTTTGTTGTATCTATAGGGGGGTCAGCCCGCGCTGAGTGCGCTTGAATCTTCCGTAAGGCTGTGTATGGTTGGGTGTTGTATGGGTGTGTGGTGTGAGTGCTTGTTACGTTTCGGGTGTCTGGGTTGCTGCCTCTTAATCGACGTCCTTCCCGCCCGTCTCCATCACGATCCCTGCTGGCTTACTTTATTATTTGTTGTCGTGTATTTTGCGGGGTCCGTTGGGGTCTAATGGGTTATACAGCGTCCGGCTTGTCGAGTGGGTTTATGTCCTTGGGTTGTCTCCGTGGAGTTCCCCAGGTCGGGGTGTTTCCTGTAGTATGGTCTTGCAGTTGTTTTTATCTGTCTATCCGTTTTGTTAGTATGCGAGTCTGATTTGGTGTTTCGTGTGTTGTGTGAGGGGAGTCGTTGTCACGGGCCGTGCCTCTTATGTTCCTGTCGGTGGCGTGAGGGTGTTTTTGTTGCGCTGTCTTGTCTTATCCGGTTCGTGCTTGTTTGCTTTAGTCTCACAGTTTGTTCCCTGGTGTTTGTGTTGTGTGGGGTTAGTTGTGTCATGCCGGTATCTTCTGGTCGTGTGGCTGGTTGCGGTTGTATTATGTATCTCCTTCTCTTCGTCCGGTGGAGTGACCTACTCTTGTGTCTGAGTTCACTTGAGTGAGTGTGTTAGTGTGTGTGTGTCCTGGGTGTGTGGGTGGGAGGGTTGTGGGTCGGAGGTCGGTTATCTGGTCCCCCCTCGCCGCTCCGCCCCGCTTAGCCTCTGGGCTCCTCGGACCCCCGACTGGGACTGTCTCTTTCTCTGTCATTCCTCTCAGGGGTGCCTGCTGCGAGGCTGCTTTGGAAGGGGTCTGATGTGGTGTGGCGTAGCCAGTGGAACCAGCGTTGTGTGTAGCGGTCCCTTTGCCGCGGGGTGATTGCTTTCATATCTTCGAATTTCCGCGTCGCTTTCACTTCTTCTACCCAGCGTCTCAGTGGGGGTGTATTGGTCTGCTTCCAGTAGATGGGGATGGTCGCCTTGGCCGCGTTGAGTAGTCTGGGGATGATGGATCTGATAAATGCCTGTGTTGGCATGGTGGTTTTGTGTAGGAGGAAGGCGGCCGGGGTGGTGCGAGATTTTGTGGTGCGAGTTTCCAATCCTCATTCCTTGAATATCTGTATGGTGTCGGATCTTGTTGAGGAAGGGCTCCAGTGTCAGAGCGAACAGTAAGGGCGAGAGTGGGCAGCCTTGCCTGGTTCTGTTGTGGATGTGGAACGGATCCAATAGAGTGCCATTGATCCTGATCCTTGCTGTCGGGTTTGTGTAGAGCGCCGTCACCCAGGTGAGGTATTTTGCCACAATGCCAAATAGTTTTAGGGTTTCGAACATCAGTTCCCAGTCCACTCTGTCGAACGCTTTTTCCACGTCTGTTGACAGGAGTAGTACCGGTGTCTTTTGTGTTTTGGCATGGGCTATGATGTTTAGGGCTCTGATGGTGTTGTCCCTCACTTCTCTGCCTGGGATGAATCCCGTTTGGTCCGGGTGGATTGATGCTGGTAGCAGTGGTGCCAGTCGGGTCGCGAGGATACTCGCCAGAAGCTTAAGGTCCGTGTTTAGCACGGATATTGGACGGTAGCTGGGGCATAATGTTAGGTCCTTCCCCTCCTTCGGGAGTAGGGTGATGTTGGCCGAAGTGAATTGGGCTGTCGGCGAGGCCCCGTCTTGGATGGAATTTAGTGCCACCAGACGTTTCGGTGTCGTGTCTTGTGTGGACGTTTTGTAATATTGGAGGGGGAGGCCGTCTGGTCCTGGTGCTCTGCCTGTCTTTGCTCTTTTGATGGCAAATGCTATTTCCTCAGGTGTTATGGGTGCTTCTAACGCCTCTCGGGCTATGTCTCCTATATCTGGTACGTTCGCGGTGTCCAGGTATTCCCTGATGGTGTCAATTATGTTCATCCGTGGGACTCCTGGGGCAGCTTGACGAAGGTTATATAGGTTCTGATAGTAGTCTTGGAACGCCGTGGATATTTGGTCTGGCCGGTGTCTGAGTTGCTGTCTTTGATTTTCGGGATGTAGAGTTGGGTCTTGAGTTGTTTGAGGAGGTTTGCTAGCAGTCTCCCGCATTTGTCCCCCTTTTCATGTATCATGTGTTTGTAGTGTTGATATGAGCGTTGTATCGAGCGGTTGAGGTGTGTGGTGAGTTGATCCCGTTTAGATAGCAGGTCCCTATACATTGTCGCGTCTAGGGTGCGTTTATGTCTTGCCTCCAGGGTTGCAATGTCTTGGCTGAAGTCGAGGATCGCTTGCCTCACTGTCTTCTTGCGGGATGCGCAGATTGCGATGATTTGGCCGCGGATCACTGTTTTGTGTGCTTCACAACAAGTCAGTGGCGTCACGTCGTCGGTTTCGTTCTCCTCAAAGTACGTTCGTATGGAGTTGCTGATTTTATCTACCACTGTCGTGTCGGATAGGAGCGATTCATTCAGCCGCCACGACATTTGTCTGGGCCTGTATAGCGGTGACTTAATCCGCATGCGGATCGGACAATGATCCGACCAGGCCATTGGTAGTATCTCTGCGGTGGTGAGGAGAGTCAGGTTTTGATGTGGTGTGAGGAAGTAGTCGAGCCTTGTGTATGTTGAGTGGGTCTTTGAGTAGAAGGTGTAATCACGGGCCTTTGGATGCAGAGCCCGCCAGCAGTCTGCTAACTGGTGGTGGTGGAGGAGGCGCAGTGTATTCGCGTATATGTTGTGTGGGGTTGCGCTTTGTGGGGATAAGGAGTCTTGGTCAGGGTGTAGTGCCAAGTTCAGGTCTCCTCCGATTATTAGGGTGCCTTCTGTGAATTTCATCAAGGCATTCAGTGCGCGTCCTAGGAATTGGTGTTGTTTTGTGTTCGGGGCAAACACGTTGGTGAACGTGTATGTTTGGTCCAGAATTGTGCCTTTGGTGAATATGTACCTGCCTTGGTTGCATCTGATGGTAGCCTTCTCCGTGTATGGGATGAGTCTGGAGAAGAGTATGCCTACTCCCCGCGTGCGCCTGTCTGGGTTGTTGCTGAAGTATCCCATTTTGAAGTTGCGGTCTTTCAGGGCTGGTGCTCTGCCCTCTTGAAAGTGGGTCTCTTGCAGGTAGGCTACCGACGCCTTGCAGTGTTTCAGGTCTCGCAATAGTCTCGTCCGCTTCTCCCTGATGTTCAATCCGCGTACGTTGTACGAGATGATGTTTAGATCCTCCCGCGCGAATCCGTTTGAACCACAGTTTGTGCTTGGTGTTGGGTTTGGTTTGTGGTCTCCCATTTCTTTAGTGGCTATGTGATCGGTGCTTCTGCTCATACTCTTGATGCAGTGCGTGTGTGGGTCGTTGGTCGTATTCTGTGTGTGGTGGGGCTGTCGTTTAGTTGCTTTGAGGTGCTCAGGTGTGGCGGTCGTCCCGTCAGCCTGTTCGTGTGTGCAGCTTCACTGGGGGGCCTATATTTTATGGGCCTTGTGGTTTTATGGGGTTCGGTTGTGTGCCTTGGTGGTCCGGCCGTCCTCTTTGGTCCGGTGGGGTCTCGGGGTTGCTGGTCACGTGGGCCTGCACTAGGGGTACTATGGCTTCTCCTGTTTAGTGTCTCTAGTTCTGGTGCTTTGAGGTCTGGGGTCGTAGTGGGGTGGTTTGTCCCTCTATGGTGTCTTAGTGTGTCTCATCACCTTTTCGTATAGTGGGCTCGAGTATTGAGCGTGGTCGAGTATTTGTCTAGGGGTTTGGCTAGGTCTGGGTGCGTTGAGGCGCCGCGTGCGTGCGGTAGGTGCAGTGCGTGTTCAACATTACGTACATTTGACATAGCGCACGTAGCTGGCATACGTTACAACCCCTAGCTTGCATTCCATTGTGCGTGTTCGTATTTCACCACCCGTGCTCGTGCTGCCTGTGGCTCTACATCCCTTTCCCGCTTTCCCCAATCACGCTTTCTTGGTGCGCCCTAAGCTGGGCATTTAAATCATAATGTTCCCTGCTTCCCCCTCCCTTTTCTTCCCTCCCTCCCCCTTGCCCTCTTTTGCCCCCCTCTCCCCTGTCTTCCCGCCCTCTTTTTTTTTTTTTTTTTGTGGTTTTGGTTTTGTTGCTGTTTCTCCCCTCCCCCCTTTTCCGTCTTTGTGTGTCCCTTCGTCTGTGTTTCCACTCAGTGCTCATTTAGCTTGAACCCTTCCCTCCCTACTCCTTTCCCCTTACTTTCCCACCTCTTGTGTGTCTTTTGCTATGTGTGTAATTTTGTGGCCATGTAGAGTGCTATCTTCCTGTCATGCAGATTTGTAGTGTTGGGGTGTGGTATGCGTGTATGCCTCTAAGCTTTCGGGTCCCTTTGCCGGCCTATGTGCCCGTTCCCCACCCCAATTGTCCAGTTCCCCGTCTTCTGGTGAAGGTTGCATATGGAATAATTTGGTAGTCCCCTCAGACCCCCGGTTGCCCCTCTCCCTCCCCAATCCTACGTGCCCATTCTTGTGCGTGTCCCCATAGCTGTTACTTACAGTTCAGTGTGGTCCCATTGTGGCCCATGGGTCCCCCCAGGCTGTGTGGTGGTCTGGTTACCGCTCATGCCGTGCTTGGCCTTGATTCCAGTCACATTGGCATTGGTGCTGGGGCCCTTGTGGGTTTTGTTCCGGTCTGCGTGGTTGCTGTGGGCCTGGTGGTTGCTGGAGGAACGACCTCGCTAGCCAGTTGGGTACTTGTAACGGCGGGAGGCCTAGGGTGCGCAGGAAGCTTGGGACTTCTTCTGATTTTCTCAGCGTGAGCTGGTCTGGGCCCTGTCTGGCTGTCAGGGAAAATGGGTAGCCCCAACGGTATGGGATGCCTGCTTGTTGTAAGGCTGAGGTCACCGGGCGCAGGGCTCTTCTTGCTTGTAGGGTATAATGGGACCGGTCTTGATAGATGGATATATTTTGCTCTTCTAGGTGTAGGGTTCCCATGCGGCGGGCCGTGCGTAGTATTTCTTCCTTTAGCTGATAATTATCTAGGCAGCATATAATATCCATGGGTTGGTCTTCTGGGGCTGGCAGTGGTCTCAGCGCTCTGTGTGCCCTAACTAGGCCTATTCTGGGTATATGCTGACCCCCCAGTACCTGCGTGAATATTTGCCTCAGCGTTTCAGGTATATTTTCGGACGGGCCTCCCTCTCTCACCCCGCGGACGCGTAGGTTCAGCCTGCGGCCGCGGGTGTCCAGGTCGTCTATCCACGTGGTGATGTACGCCATGTCTGCATCCTGGCTGGTGACTGCCATATTGGTGTGCTCCAGATCAGTTCGGAGCGCCTTGGTCTCTGCCTCCGCCACGGACATGCGAGCCTCCATATTAGCCATGTCTGCGTGGAGTTGGGCTACCTCCTCGCGCACCACATGGCCCAGGCGGTCAGAGAGGGCCTCAAAATCCGCTTTTGTGAGGAGGTTGGGTAATATGATATCTCCCTCCATCCATCTTCAGGCGGCATCAGGGGCTTTGATGAGAAGGACAAGGCTGGTGAGTGCCTGGCTGGGGTGGATGGAGTGGAGTCCGGCGCTTGGATTGCGGCCTCCATTTCTGGTTGCGGCGATTGTGTGCGGGCCGTGGAGTGGAGGTAGGACCTGATCGTGTGGTCCCCCCGGGACCCGCGGGTCTCGGGGTGCCGCCCGTGTCTGTTGGCTTCCTTGTACGGCCCATTTGTGAGGTGCGGGTTAGCTAGTTCAGCGGGTTGTTGGCGTTTTTGTGCGGGCGCCACGAGGAGCTCCGGGTTCACGCGGCCATCTTGGTCGGCTGCCGGACACGCCCCCCGCACAGGTATGGCTGGCCACAATAACCCCTATAGGGTTAAACTAACTATTTGGCCCTCCTGCCCCCCCTTCCCCCTGAATACAGTAAAAATTAACCTTATGTCCAGCGCCACGTGGGTCTGCCTAGAGTGGCTCCATCTCCAATCCTCCTCCTTAGTTGACATAATCGGAATCCATGATCTCAGCCAAGGAGGTGGGCAGAGACAAATACCGCCCTGGCCAATCAGCATCTCCTCATAAAGATGCATCGAATCAAGTGGGTCAGACCCTGACCCAGGAAGCACCTCTAGTGGCTGTCTTAGGAATGGCCACTAGAGGTGTTTCAAGGCTTTTCTCTAAAAAGGCAGGGTTTGTATTAAAAAGTCTGCAGGAACTGACTATACTCATAAGAACAACTACAAAAGTGTACATTTAGCTTTCTCCAGTATTCAAGTACATCCTGGGGTTTAGATGTTGTTGCCGATGTATTGGTAATTTTCATTGATGAAGAAAGTGATAATAGCCTAATAATGATTTGCCTATGTTTACAAACGTCCAATGCCTCCCAGATGTTATTCTTTATCATTGTATCATAGTGAGCATTCTATAGAGTTTAGATTGGAGCACATCCTGGTGCCCAGTGGTTGTAATCACATTTTAAACTCTCGTTCTTTGTATAAAACCCTAGATTTAAAGATCCTGGAGAAGTAGTTAAACATAAAACTTCTACGCAATCAGTGTTCGCACCTGTGTTTATTTTTGTTGTATGCTAGAACAAGGTAACGAAGTTCCATCAACCACCTGGAATAGTGTTATTTTTGTATAATTTGGGAACGCTGAAATAACTGCAAGGAAACATACTTTTTTTGTGTCAGATCTTATCCAGTCAAACCATGAAGAAATAGTATACAGAGTATCAGCCAATACACTCGGCACAATCAGACAGGCTAAAGGCTGTTTGCAATTTCACAGGATGATGTCTAAATTGGCCAAACCGTGTGACTGACAGGTTAAATAAAACGGAACATGAGCTCTGAACGGATTTTCTTACTTTACAATTCCATGACCATTATAAAAGATGGAATCTGTCAGAGAATTGGGAAAAACCTGCATCTCTATCAGGGAATAAGACATGTCTGTCACCGAGCAGGTAGGTGTCAACGGTCAACATCGGTTTCCTTACTCTAGGAGAACAAAAAACAACAAATGAAAATGTAATGCACCCTACAATTTGTTTTATACTTAAAAAATATGTATATTCATATAGTTTGTAAAAAAAAATGGCAAAAGCTGCATCCAATAACGAGAAATGTTCAAGAATTCGGAATGACGAATCAAACAAAATGCAAGAGGTGCAATTTATTCCTCGCCTATATTGGGAAAAAATAAATATTACTTATCTGTTCCTGCATTTGCAACAGTAAGCTCTACTCAGTATAGCAAGTAGCTGAATCCTATAGCGATCCTAGCATTCCTTTATATTCATTGACAAGTGAGCACGTTCCATAGGCCACTGTCCGACAGGGATTTATGAGATGTTTAGTTTAGCACCTACCGTCCCATTGATCAGATTAGATTAATAATGTAGCTGTCTAGCCTGATAGCATCAGGCTGTCATTTAAAAACAAATCCTTAAAAATATTATTTTTATTTTTGAATAAAAAAAAAAAATTAGAAAAATTTGTTTTAATGATTTATTTTTAAATGACAGGGTACATTAAACCTGTCTTAATGATTCTACAAACACATATACATATATATATATTTTTTCCCATAGTTTAATTTTGCAGAACGTAAAACATATTGAGATTGCGTTCTTGAAATTCCCCCTTGGAGGCACCATCTGTTTTCTTGAAAATTCTTGTGCATTCGTATATATTAATGAATTTTGCATAATTACTGTTGTGGATATGGATTAAGAATTGTGATATATTTGAAACAATGCATTTTGAAAGTGATTGAAGCTCCCAGTAAATTAAACATCATTTGTATCAATTTGCAAGTTGGGTTGTCTTTGCACATATCCTCTTTGATGGAGTAATTGCTTATTATATGTAGGTTGATGGAGCCATGATTATGGTTCACTTTTTATTATATAATATAAAGTGTAGGGATTGTAAAATAATTCAGATTTTGAAGGCTGTCAATCACTGCAACTTCTATTCATGTGGCCAAATCCACAATCTAATCTGGATTTAAAATAATGGATAATATTTTAAGGTGAACTGTTGTCAAACATGCTGCAGAACTGGACACTGAGGGACTGAGTGAATGACTTTTAAGTGGTGCTGGTTCCTTAGTAATTTAGACACATTTTTCCAATGGTAAATTGTCCAGTTATGGTGAGAGATACGTGGACTAATAGACATTTGGTGCTTTGGGCAACTGGGCAACAGAGATGTATTCCATGTTGAATGTTGTGTGAGGTGATCATTGAATACTAAGAGAGGTAGAGAGAAAATTACATGCATTTATATAGGTTTTAAGATAGATTTGTATAGTAGAAATACAAAAAATTAATTCATATGAGGTGAATCTTCATAAATAATTAGACAAACTCAGATCAATAGTTAATAGAGACTGGTTGAAGTCTCTGAAATGTTTTAAATCACGCAATGGTTGGTAGCTACTCATTAAATGCAAGAGATGGCAAGAAATATGAGGCCCTCTGTAATAATTGGTCTGTGTTTTCTCAGTTGAATAAGTCTTTTATATATATATATATATATCTTCTTTGGGCAAAGGCCCGCCAGGTTAATATACATCTATATTAAAGAAAGAAAAAAAGGGGGTATACCGGCATTAAATATAGTATGTTAAATTTAAAAAACAGTGCAAGTGCTTCGACCAGATCTATTTACAATACAGCTGCTATAACACCAAGTGTAATCTCTCCAAATACACCCAACAAATATACAAATAGCCAATATGGTGTAACGCTTTATATAAATACAAACTGAGATAAAATACCTTAAAAGGTATAGTACAGTGGTGATGGTATATATAATAAAATGCCTAAAAAATAAAAAGAGTCCTATAGTGTAAAACTAAAAAAACAATGTGGAATAAAATCAATACATTGAACCACTCACATTCTTCTGAGCTAGGAACCCATATATATTAGAGGAAAGTTAATATCCACTGTACAGCAACCAACAAGATTGGTGTTCCAGTAGAGACAAGCTTTCCCAGTACCAAGAGGAGACTCCAGGGGTCTCTAGGGGCTTAACCCCAAACTACTAAGAAAAAAAACAAAAATGGGGGGAACACAGAACATACAAATGTCAAAAGACAGATGTATCAAACTGAGTATACCTGGAAGAGATAATGTAGTCCAGGAAGAATCTATTAGTACATAGGTTATAAAAAGTAAAAATATCCCTATATAGAAATTTTTTAAAAGTAGATAGAAAGAACATTAACCCTGGATGATGTTCATATATCACTCTTATAGTCAAAGCAATACTGCAGACAACTACTATGAGCTTTAATAAATCTGACTCAATATGTTACTGCAGTGTTGACACTATTGTACCTAGTACATCAAACAGGGAGCAAGGGAATAAATAGCTTCCACCTCAAGACAGCCTCTAATGTGCGAATTCACTTGGCGTAATGCCAAAAAAATCCCAATCTATATAAGGTCTCATATAATCCTGATTGTGGCAGCATATCCAATAGTCACTTAAATAAGTACGGAGTATTATAGCATGCTGCCTCCTAAGAAAACCAGTAGAGCGGGTATAAAGGTAAATTGAAACCGTATATAGATGAATAATAATAAGAGGTACAGAGCATAGATATCGTGAAGCTTAGAATGCTCACGGCATATCTATGGATAGAATTTAAATAGCCAAGAAGTCCTCTGAGAGGAAAAGAGAGGGTCAGATAGTAAGTAATAAATACTGCCTATAAAGCTAGCAGTCTAAGTAACAAAATTGTATCTCACTTTCAAAATGTAACTACTGAACCTCTGCAGTGGTAGAAAAAAATGATAACTTTGTATCTACTTAAGGTGAAAAAAAAAATTAACCGTGAAATAAATACAGTGCCATGCCGTGATTAAAGTGTAATGTCCATAAGAGACAGAAGAACGCCTGCCGCGCGTTTCGGTGCTATACAGAAGCACCTTCGTCAGAGGCAAATGAGTTACTGCTCAGATAGTTCTTTATATACCTTATTCTGTAAGCCCATCATCCAATCACCGTCATGTACATGCCAGAGGCGTGACCTGCATTTCCCGCGCAAGATGCATCCATTCGGCGGGGCTAACCCGGTGACGTCGTTAGAGTAGGACGGTCAAATGGTAATGATTCTGTTAAGCTCCGCCCACCTATCTCCGTTGGGAATAACATTGCATCGCTTATTTTCTTATGCACCCTGGTTATCCAGATTAGTTAATCCGTATGTAAAGCCCATTTCAAAATAATTGGGGCTAAATAAGATAAGTTTCTTGTTAATGAACATCCAATATATTACTGATGTAAAGACGGATAGATAATATACCATCATGACTATTGGATATAAAATAAAGTAGAAAAATATATATAGGATTCTCTGTGAGTACCCCAGATAATTAAGTTTACATGGGGTCAAACGTCCTATATGTCCATTTAATAGGAAGTTAATATCTTATGTACAAATAAATGTTTATATGGAATAAAGCAATGTTGCAGGGATACTCAAAAACGTATCTCAGTATTTTGGTAACCAGGTCCGATACAGTTGGGATTTTAAAAGCACATGCAAGGAGTCTTATAGATAACAGATTAAAGATCATTTCTCCTCTGTTGCGGAATAAGGTATATACGTTATAACAGATAGAGTAGAAATTGATAAATATAGAAATTGAAAATAAATAAATAAAAAATACCAGAACAACTTATTTACAATATATACAGGTGTATCATGAAATGCTAAAGTTGTAATGATTGGAGAAAACTCCAAATATATATAAATATATATTAATAATGTATTAATCAGAGAGGAATGGTGTAAATGAGAAGCCCTCATGGGAGAGAGGGTTTTTAATTTATATATTCAAAGGCTTTCTCTTTGTAGTAGTTTTTTGTCAAGGTCGCCTCCCCTTGGGCCAAGTGTAACCCTTTCAATTCCACAAAATCGTATGTCTTGTGCAGATCCTCCATGATGGAGTTTTAAATGTTTAGAGATGGGGGTATCAACTAGTCTCCTTGGGTTAACTGACGTAACATGTTCATAGATCCTGTATTTAAATGCACGGATTGTCTTGCCAACTTCCCTTTGGGCAATTGAAAAATGTTTTGATGTTAAAATCCTGTGTATTTGTAGAGTCCGAGATCTTCTAAGAGGGACGGAGGATAAATTTACAAGCTTTGCATCTGCCACATTGGTATGTGCTAGATACCGGAGATTTAAGCCATGTAGATTTTCTAGGAGGAGTTGGTAGATGGCTTGGAACAAGCATATCTTTAATATTCCTTCCTCTCCTTGCTGTAACCGCATTTGGTGTTATAACCTTCTGTAGATGATGGTCCTGTAGCAAGAGAGGCCAGAATCTGTTGAGAATTTTAAGCGTTGGATGCCAACCGGCATCGAAGCTCCCTATGCATCTTATCGACTGTGTAGTATCACTTGTGTGCTAGGAACCCAGCTCAGGGATGAATAGCCTGTAGGTGCGTTTAGGCGACCTTCCCCTTCTTTATGTATAATCTTTTCTTTAGTCCTAGGAGTAGGCTCAAACAAAGAGAATATATGGTGCAATATTGTATATTCAATAAAGGGAGGTGAATGATCGAATGAAATGATACTCACAAATATAGAGACTTCTAAAGGCTCAATCACAGCATAATGTGTAGTTTGGGACTGCACTCCTATAAGCAGGAACCAAATGCCATGAAATGTGTGTACAATTTTTTTTTTTACTATTTATTAAAGGGTGTCTCCTAACAATATATTAAAAATAAACACTATCAAAACATAAAAATGATCAAAAAATAAACACACTAAAAGGGCACAATCCACAAGTCTTATCTGTCCCCAGGACGCATTTGCCAAATTCTTCTTGGTTTCCTCAGCTAGGCAATGATCACATATGTAGTAGTGTAGTATGTTTATAGACCACTCTTTTCTTTGCTGGAAAACTTCACCACAAAAAAAACCTCAAATATTGATATAATCTCTATATAACTGCCTTATAATAACCTTATTATTAAAGGGCCACTATAGGCACCCAGCCCCAATGAAGTGGTCTGGGTGCCAGGTCCAGCTAGGTTTAACCCTTTTTGCTGTAAACATAGTAGTTTCAGAGAAACTGCGATGTTTACCTATGGGTTACCTATGGGTTAATCCAGCCTCTAGTGGTTATCTCATTGACAGCCGCTAGAGGCGCTTCCGCGCTTCTCACTGCGCTTCTCACTTAGAATGCTTTCCTATGAGACTGGCTGAATGCGCGCGCGGCTCTTGAGGAGGAGGAGGAGGAAGACCAACCACAACAGGCATCCCAGGGTGCTCGTTGTCACCTATCTGGTACCCGTGGTGTTGTACGTGGCTGGGGGGAAGAACATACCTTCATTGAGATCACTGAGGAGGAGGGACGGGAAATGAGTAGCTCGGCATCCAACCTTGTGCAAATGGGGTCTTTCATGCTGTCTTGCCTGTTGAGGGACCCTCGTATAAAAAGGCTGATGGAGAATGACCTGTACTGGGTGTCCACGCTACTAGACCCCCGGTATAAGCAGAAAGTGGCTGAAATGTTACCAAATTAAAACAAGTCAGAAAGGATGCAGCATTTGCAAAATAAATTAAAAAGTATGCTTTACACAGCGTATAAGGGTGATGTCACAGCACAACGGGAATCTAACAGGGGAAGAGGTGAAAGTAATCCTCCTCCTCCCACAACCACGCCGGCAAGGACAGGACGCTTTAAATACGTGTTGTTGA
Organism: Pelobates fuscus; assembly: GCF_036172605.1. NCBI lineage: Eukaryota > Metazoa > Chordata > Amphibia > Anura > Pelobatidae > Pelobates > Pelobates fuscus. Next base: position 18,132,985 of record NC_086319.1, on the reverse strand, counting down.
TGGAGGACATGCAGAGCTTTTTAAGTCCTAAGCATCGCCACAGCCCTTCGGGATCCACCCTCAGAGAACGACTTGACCGACAGGTAGCAGACTACCTCGCCTTAACTGCAGATATCGACACTCTGAGGAGCGATGAACCCCTTGACTACTGGGTGTGCAGGCTTGACCTGTGGCCTAAGCTATCCCAATTTGCGATAGAACTACTGGCCTGCCCCGCTTCAAGTGTCCTGTCAGAAAGGACCTTCAGTGCAGCAGGAGGTATTGTCACTGAGAAGAGAAGTCGCCTAGGTCAAAAAAGTCTAGATTACCTCACCTTTATTAAGATGAATGAGGGATGGATCCCGAAGGGACTGACAGTGGGCAATACATTCGACTAAAAAAGGCCTGATGAGATTATATGCCTTGGGCTAAAAATGGTGACCCTATGCAGGAGGAACAGTCCCTATTCTGCTCTGTGTCAGTGTGTATCAGGGTCCCTGAGGACAGGTGTCAATCCATATCTGCCAAGTGACCCTATGTAGGGGGAACAGTCCCTATTCTGCTCTGTGTCAGTGTGTATCAGGGTCTCTAAGGACAGGTGTCAATCCATATCTGCCAAGTGACCCTATGTAGGAGGAACAGTCCCTATTCTGCTCTGTGTCAGTGTGTATCAGGGTCTCTGAGGACAGGTGTCAATCCATATCTGCCAAGTGACCCTATGTAGGAGGAACAGTCCCTATTCTGCTCTGTGTCCATGTGTATCAGGGTCTCTGAGGACAGGTGTCAATCCATATCTGCCAAGTGACCGTATGTAGGGGGAACAGTCCCTATTCTGCTCTGTGTCAGTGTGTATCAGGGTCCCTAAGGACAGGTCTCAATCCATATCTGCCAAGTGACCCTATGTAGGGGGAACAGTCCCTATTCTGCTCTGTGTCAGTGTGTATCAGGGTCTCTGAGGACAGGTGTCAATACATATCTGCCAAGTGACTCTATGTAGGGGGAACAGTCCCTATTCTGCTCTGTGTCAGTGTGTATCAGGGTCCCTGAGGACAGGTGTCAATCCATATCTGCCAAGTGACCCTATGTAGGGGGAACAGTCCCTATTCTGCTCTGTGTCAGTGTGTATCAGGGTCTCTGAGGACAGGTGTCAATCCATATCTGCCAAGTGACCCTATGTAGGAGGAACAGTCCCTATTCTGCTCTGTGTCAGTGTGTATCAGGGTCTCTGAGGACAGGTGTCAATCCATATCTGCCAAGTGACCCTATGTAGGAGGAACAGTCCCTATTCTGCTCTGTGTCCGTGTGTATCAGGGTCTCTGAGGACAGGTGTCAATCCATATCTGCCAAGTGACCCTATGTAGTGGGAACAGTCCCTATTCTGCTCTGTTCAGTGTGTATAAGGGTCCCTGAGGACAGTTGTCAATCCATATCTGCCAAGTGACCCTATGTAGGGGGAACAGTCCCTATTCTGCTCTGTGTCAGTGTGTATCAGGGTCTCTGAGGACAGGTGTCAATACATATCTGCCAAGTGACTCTATGTAGGGGGAACAGTCCCTATTCTGCTCTGTGTCAGTGTGTATCAGGGTCCCTGAGGACAGGTGTCAATCCATATCTGCCAAGTGACCCTATGTAGGGGGAACAGTCCCTATTCTGCTCTGTGTCAGTGTGTATCACGGTCTCTGAGGACAGGTGTCAATCCATATGTCAAGGTGTCAATATGTCATATGTCAGGTGTCAATCCATATCCATTGTGATTTAGGAATGTTAGGTGATTTATGCCCTTTATGGATTAAAACCAGACTCTGCATCGACTGTGTAATTTTCCATGGGAGTTTTGCCATGGATCCCCCTCCGGCATGCCACAGTCCAGGTGTTAGTCCTCTTGAAACAACTTTTCCATCACTATTGTGGCCAGAAAGAGTCCCTGTGGGTTTTAAAATTCGCCTGCCCATTGAAGTCCATTTATGTTCGCGACATCACTATTGGGAACCTGCCTGACAACCCAGGCAGAAAGTCAAAATAATTAAATTTGCAAGCCCTATATTTGAAACTGCAACTTTCCAAAAACCCATAAAACCTTTACATGGGGAGTAGTGTTGCACGTGTGAACTGAACACAAATATGAGTGTTTTAGAGAAGTAAAATGTATATGCTGTATATCATCAGTGCAGTTTTTGTTCTAAAAAAGCAAACAAAATATATATATGAACACTAGCTTTGGCCACGGTTTGCGACTAAGTGGCCACTACTAAAGACTGGACATCCCCCATTTCGAATATCCTGGGTTGTCTACTTTTGTAAATGGTATGTCATGGTGGGGATAATTCTCATTCCTGGATTGCCACGCAGCCTCAAATTTCAACGTGTAAGAACTGAAATGGGCAAGTTCTGTGCTTGACACTGTCATTTCCAAAACACCATGAAACCTGTACATGGGGTGATACGCACACGCCGTCACTATGGGGCGTATCGATTATCCTAAAACAAGTAGTTGCAGGCAGCGGGCCCCCCAGGAGTAACTGCCCCGCATTAAAGATGGCCCTGTATTAGAGCAGTGAACAGTTTGGGGTATTTTTATAGCACTTGCAGAGGAAAGATTTTAACCGCCTGAGTGTGCTGTGCATTATCATGTATCTCATGTATCAGCTGAATATTATCTCCCTTTAGACTGTAAGTTTTTCCAAGCAAGGCCCCCATTAGCTTCTATTTCGTGTACATTCCATATATGTAAATTTGTTTGTAACATCTTTATATTCTACAGTAACATAAAACTACTCACCATTTTATAAATAGTAATAATACCTTGGCTGTACAATTAACCCTTTTCTGTGCAAACATGTAAAATACCCTTTTGACACTTGTTAGCGCGACCTTAATATAAAGATCTATCAAAATGCGGTATTCTTAAAATATGTATCTATTCCCCTCCCCGTATTTTCATTGTTATTGTATTCTAGATTAAATAAACACACCGTGCCTCGATGTCTTCTATCTTCTGCTTTTGATGAGCAAGATATTGGTGAGTTCATTTCCTTTCCAGTGTTCTTTGTATGGTATCCAAATAAGAGCTCATTTGTTGAACTAGTAGTGGGTACTCGCTAATTAGAGGTCACGACCTTCCGAGATAATAGCCAGAAATAGAAAGATGGTCTGAAAGAGTCGTGAGCCGGGCACAATGACATTTCATGTAACATTTCAAACAGGAGAAGATATGTGCTCAGCTGCACATCTAACGTAATACTTTTATTTTATATACATAATTTATTTCTAGTTTAATCTATGCGCATAAAATGAAGGACTAAGTTTCACACCCTTTTTCCCTGGAGGAACCTGGAAGGTAAAACTCTGCAGGAATCCATTCAACAGAGTAATTAGATACTGTAACACCAGGGCCGGTGCTAGGATTTTTGACTACACAGGCGAAGATGCATTTTGACGCCCCCTCCCACCCCCCCACCTCCCAAAATAAACAATGCATCTTCACCTCTGTGTCTCGTAGCCCCCTTTTGAATTTCTTACCCCCATTAGTGTTGCATATCCACTCTCTTGAGTGTCTTACCCCTTTGGCCCCTTTGTGCCTTACACCCCCCTTTAGTGTGTCTCCTACAACCCCTCATATGTATTTCTTACTTCCCCGCCAGCCCCTTTCTGTCTCTTTCTTCCCCCCAGCCCCTATCAATCTCTCTTTTTCTCCCACATAGACATAGATACAGGAAAAAATATATACATGCACAAATACACAAACATACAGACACACACAAACACAGTCATACAATCTACACATACAGGTACATTGTCGTACAAACACAGACATACATTCATACACAGGCACACACAGAAATACAGACACAGACATAAAGAAACATAGAGATAGGAATATAGAGACATATATACACAATGATACAGATACATACATACCCAGACAGTCATAAAGAGACATACAGACAAGGCATACAGAGACATACATACACAGACAAACAAAGAACCCTGCACACTGATACCGTGTAAATGCTCCGGCCATCCACAGTGGTGGATGCTCCGTGTCAGGCGGACGTCGCTGGATCCACCAGTAAAGTCTTCAAAAGGAATAAACGCAGGCAACACTCCAATAGTAAGGATGGTATATTTATTGGTAGATGAACCACCCCATAGAAAGTGTGACGTTTCAGCTCATGCAATAAGGCTCTGCTGAGCCGAAACTTCGCACTTTCTTTGGGGTGGTTCACCTATCAATAAATATACCATCCTTACTATTGGAGTGTTGCCTGCGTTTATTCCTTTTGAATACATACACAGTCATACAGAGACATACAGACTGTACAGACTGTATGTCTCTGTATGACGGTCTGTGTATGTACACAGGATGGCTAAAAGATAGATCCCCATCTGTCGTGCAACTTCAACAATGCTTTGAAAGCTGGGGCTCTACCGATTCCCCATGCTTGCAGGATTGTATTTAGCACGGAGCAGTATTTGTGTGTTTGACTGTAAGCATGTGTTTGTATGGAGTATGTTTGTATGATTGATGGGGTGTGTTTGTATGTAGTGTTTGTGTTTGAATGCAACCATGCATTTATGTGTAGTGTTGGTTTTTGAACGCAGGTGAGTGTTTATATATAATTTTGGTGTCTGATACAGAGGTGTGTTTGTATGTAGTGTTGACATTTGAATGCAAGGGTGTGTTTGTATGTTGTGTTGACGTTTGCATGCAGGTGTTTATTTGTGTGTAGTGTTGGTGTTTGAATGCTGAGATATATGCACATATACACATACACTGCCACACACGCACACACTGATACACATACACAAAGATACACACACTGACACACATTCAGATACACATAAACACATATACACAAACTGATGCACATTCAGATAGCACAGATACACACACATACAGATACACACAAACACTGACAGACATACAGATAAACACATACACAATGATAGACATACACAAACACACAAAGACACACTGACAGACAGACATATACACACACAGACACACTGACAGACAGACATATACACACACAGACACACTGACAGACAGACATATACACACACTGACACACTGACATACATATACACACACAGACACACTGACACACTGACAGACAGACATATACACACACAGACAGACATATACACACACTGACACACTGACAGACATATACACACTGACAGACAGACATATACACACACAGACACACTGACAGACAGGTTCAGGAGGGTGGCCTACCTGGGATCCAAAGTGCAGCCTGAGGTAGTTGGGAGTTGGAGGAGCTGGTCCTGCCCAGCCCCCCTCCTCTCTGCCTTCTCGTGCTCCAGTCTTCTTGGGAGGACTTCCTCCCATGCTGAGTTGAAGGTGGCCGGCTGTTGCTCCGCCCCTGCTGGGCGCCAGCCGCGCTGTGTGCTACAGAGGGAGCAGGGATATGATGTGTCATATCCCCGCCCCCTCCATACAGTCCGCTACACTGCAGTTGGCGCTCGGCCACGCTACAAGAAGTGACCGGCAGGAGAGGGGAGCTGTGCGCTTCCCTCCTACCGGTCACCCGGACTTTTGTGCCCCCGGGCCGGTGAGCCCTAAGGCGGCCGCCTGTGCCGCCTTATGGACACGCCGGCCCTGTGTAACACAGACATATAGCATTTTCAGAATAGACTGCAAGTTCTACGTATAAAGTTACCAGATCAGCAATGTTTGCCTAGACATATCCTTTTTTCATGCTAAAGCGCTGGCCCACAGAAACATAGAATGTGACGGCAGATAAGAACCATTTAGCCCATCTAGTCTGCCCAGTTTTCTAAATACTTTCATTAGTCCCTGGCCTTATCTTATAGTTAGGATAGCCTTATAGTTAGGATGCTTAAACTCCTTCACTGTGTTAACCTCTACCACTTCAGCTGGAAGGCTATTCCATGCATCCACTACCCCCTCAGTAAAGTAATACTTCCTGATATTATTTTTAAACCTTTGTCCCTCTAATTTTAGATTATGTCCTCTTGTTGTGGTAGTTTTTCTTCTTTTAAATATAGTCTCCTCCTTTACAGTGTTGATTCACTTTATGTATTTAAATGTTTCTATCATATCCCCCCTGTCTCATATTTCCTCCAAGCTATACATGTTAAGATCCTTTAACCTTTCCTGGTAAGTTTTATCCTGCAATTCATGAACCAGTTTAGTAGCCCTTCTCTGAACTCTCTCTAAGGTATCAATATCCTTCTGGAGATACGGTCTCCAGGACTGCGTACAATGCTAACAAAAAAAATAAAAACACCTTAGACTTTTTTTTTTCTTTTTCTAAACACCTTGGGCACACCTGGGCAATCCCTAAATCCTGGACTGTTAGGTGTGCCTTGAGGAGAGGGTTGAGGAGCACTAACCTAGACCACTATATCTAAATCCTGTCCTTTTAACTCTGCAATGTAAAACCTGAAACCAATTAAATAATCAAGGCAGACCCTTTGCAATCAATGATTTTACATACTGTAGGGCAGCACTCTTCACGCACCTCCCTACAGCATGGTGAAGCTGGATATTTCAATCATAGCCATATCTCATTCATTTGGGAATTGCAATGGTTACTTGTCTTGTTAAACATAAATGATGGGTTTTGCCTTTACAAATAAAGCTGCCCACATTCAAAGTGCGCTCTCTTTTATTTCTGCCGTCTTGGTTTCAGAGCACATTCACTTCAACAAAGCTTGGGAGACAGCAGACGAGAATTTGATTAATTACCGCCCCTGATATGACTCACCTACTTCATTTGCTTAGTTCTTTGCTACAGAAAGTTATCGGCTGCCTGACTGGAATATAAAATCCGTTCCTATAAGGGCAACCTGTCCACGTCTCAGAATGCATGATATGTCTCGCTCGTGACTGCTGCTAAACACACGAAGAGCTGATGTAGAGGTTAACTTTGGAGGGAGAATCTGGGATTGCTGCAGAGAATGACAGCGATACGCCTCGCACACTTTGCTTGGGTGCCACTGAATATCGCGCCAACAATAAATGCATAATTTCAGGGCCTAATCATTGTGTCAGCAAATGTGTGTTATCACTTTGTATTGATCTACTGCGTCTGTAAGCCTCGGGTTGCTTGATGGAAAATATTAAAGTTCACTTAAAGGGTTAATACTGTCTTTGGTTGTGTTACATCAGGCAATGGCGGACGCTACGGCAAAACTCATGTTTCACAGAGTTAAATAGTTATCGAATGGGAAAGGGGTGTTCTGGGGCAGGTTTTGCATTGATACATAAAACTTATACATGATTGATAGTGCGGAGAAGAATTGACTCGATTTAAATAACTGATTAGGTGGAGAGTAACGAGGTAAGGTTTTGGATTAGGGCTTGGGGATAGCTTTATGTATTTGGATACAAGGTTATTGATTGGATATAAGAATTGAAACTAGGGTTGGGGGAATGTTTAGGGCAGGGTTAGAAGTTATGAGAGTTAGAGTTATTGTTTTGGATTAGAGTTTGGGGATAGCTTTACGTATTTGGCTAAGAGGTTACTGATTAGATATAAGAATTGAAACATTGGATATAAGAATTGAAAGTAGGGTTGGGGGAATGTTTAGGGCAGGGTTAGAAGTTATGAGATTTACAGTCACCTTTTTGGACTAGGGTTTGGGGATAGCTTTATGTATTTGGATACAATGTTATCGATTGGATATACGAATTGAAACTAGGGTTGGGGAGAATGTTTAGGGCAGAGTTAGAAGTTATGAGATTTAGAGTCACCTTTTTGGATTAGGGTTTGGGGAAAGCTTTATGTATTTGGACACAAGGTTATCGATTGGATATACAAATTGAAACTAGGGTTGGGGGGAATGTTTAGGGCAGAGTTAGAAGTTATGAGATTTAGAGTTACTGTATAGAATTAGGATTAGAAATGTGGCCTGAGTATTGAGTTTAGACTAAGTTACATATTGAGTTCATAGCGCAATTCAGAGTGAGTACAGAATACATTTAAGGATTAAGGCTATGGTTATCCTGTTTGGAGTTTATTCAGTTGTAGAGAATTGAAAACCAAAATTGCTAAATTTAGGTAAAAATAGTCAAACTGTGAGTATAGACAAGATTTGTTCAAAATCAGCACTTTTTGACCAAAATGCAAGTCACTTATCAATTCTCTGCAATGTGTCTATCATTAGCAGTAAAATGTTCTTGCAGGTAAAAGAAAACAAGTCACATATTCCAATCAAGTCTTCATCCTCCCCCCTTTATTAATCATCTATCAATATTGCTCCACGACAAATTGACCATCACCCAAACCTCCCTCGGTGCTACTGAAAAGCCCTTAATCAAACTGAAAAGCCTTATTAAACTGTTTTTAGGAAGAACGATTAACTGCAACAAACTCAGCACATCCTTCTATTGTAGCCTTGTTTATGTTGATTTTTCCAAAACAAACATTTTAAGCAATATAACCTCAATAATGTAAGAAAAATGTTGATGTTTCAAGGTCTGCCCCCTCTTTGCCAGAACAAGCAATCGAATATTTCCCTATCAGAGAGGTAACCAGTAGCCATAATTGCTTCTTTTTGCTATTATTGAAATTTTAAACACACATTGATCATTTTGACATATTTTCTATTGGACTGTGGTGAGACTCATTTTGTTTTGGATGCAACTCAATTTGTAATACGTATTATATCATAATTTATGGATGACTGGATATTCTGGATTTAATAGTGCTGCAGACTAATACCTCTGGGAAAATATTCAATCTGCAACTGGCGAAAACAAATCCAGAAATATTCTCGCTGCATATGTGTTCGTTATAAAATCCTGTGTATCTTATGTTCTGTTATTCACAGGAGCCTGATATATGCAATACTTTTGTGGATAAGAAGGTTTCAGTCCTTCCGTCCGGAACATTCCTATGGCCTTCAACAAAATAAAGAGGGTAATCTCTATATGTATGTAAACAAACCAATAAAAAAAAATAAGAATAAAAGAAAAAAAATATATAGCTAGTCTCTCTGTTTTCGATTACAGTTGTGATTGTAACGGATCACCTGGCACCCCGGCTGGGTACCTCCCTTGATGGATGCTCCTAGTGCTTCCTGAGGGCTCCAAGCACTCCACTCGACACCATATGTGCTACAGACCGAACCTCTTCCTTCAGAGAGCAAAACAGGAACAAGCTCTTAAAAGAGCTTAGTGATTACAGCCAAGGGAGTATACAGTGTATAGCAATCCCCAGTGTAGATGAAGCCTTTTCCCCCACACATGAGACAAGGCTCTATGTTGAGGGTAAAACAGGAACTCAGCAGTCTGAGGGTTTATTGACACTTATATACAAGTTTTCCCACAAGGTTACCACCCACGTGGACCTTGTGGGATACAGGCAAAAAGACATTAAAGCCAATCGAAACATTACAGTACAGTCAGACTGAACAAAATGGGTTAACTTAATTATCACAGGCAGAAAATATACGGTTTTATACAATATTCATAACTTTCAAACCATACATGCAATTCACATAAAGTTATATATTCTGAACCAGCATAATCCGCTGGTATTCAAAAATCATACAGTTTGGGCCAGTGGTTCAAACGTTAGGTGGAACTCCTATTTGACCGACTGCAAGCATGGCTTTCCTGCCCAAAACAGTTCCACAGATTTAGGCTGTGTGGCCGGTCTATCTTCTCCTCTATCCTGGAGATAATTGGCTTAAGTGGGTGTGGTAACTTAATTATCTTCAGGTACAGGGAATATCTCCATTTACAACAACAGTAAAAATACATAATTCCTATTATACTGAACAGAATCCCACATTCAACCTATCCCCAGATAGCTTGGATCTGAGCGCTCAATATATCCAAACAGTGCTCAGATACCACAAACAGAATAAAATCACCATGGGGTTAAAGTTTAGCAAGGGCTGATGAGAGATTGAGGAGGGACAAAGCAGGCAGTTTAAACTGGTCTGGCAGTGTCTCTGGGACAACGCCCTGCTGGAGAAACAATAGACAGGAAAAAGGGGGAGGGGAAGAGGCACATTTTCTCATGGAATTAAAGGGGCAGAAAAAGTGTGCTACAATCCAATATGCCCAAATAATAGTTTTAAAGGGCCATACACCCCAGGGCCATAATCCTGAGGCAAAAGGCGAGCAAACAGGCCCCTCCAGACCACAGTGGCGAGGTTATTTTCGCCACAGTTATAAAATAAACAATCTTCTGAAACATAACTTGTAAACATAGTCTTAGATTATTAGGACAGTCGTCTGACATGGTTGTTATTCCAACCCTTCCTGGTCGAATGTTTCATTTACTTTAGAATGAGCTAGTCAGCATTTCTATTAGGTCCCCCCATCATATATTAGTAAATAAAAAAAAACTTACCTGGAATCCAGCGCCGAGCGAAGCTCCCGGCGCCGCTTTCCACACCACCATCTGACATCACCAAGGGCCTCGCAGAGAAGCATTTGAGTCACCATTTCACCAGCGCAGGGTGCAATAAAGGGAGTGCATGGTGGGAGGGAGGGATGATTATATCTGTCACCAGGGACAGATGACATATGAAATGTTTGCACAGAATTAATATTAGGCAGAGCAGAACATAGTTCCGAGCTGCCTTAGTCACTTGTGCCGGGTGTGTTACTAGCCTTCGGCACAAAAGTTAAAACATCACTGTACGTGCAGCGTTTCAAGCAGAAAAGCTTCAAATGCAGATTCACCAACATAATCACTTCTAAAAGCAGTAGTGGTCAAGGTGGTTGTATTAACCTTTTAACCCCTTAAGGACAGCGGGCGTGCTATGCCGTCCTTGGGGACCCGGCTCTAAACGCCGGCAGCGGCATAGTACGCCATGCAGACTTACCTGCTTGCTGGTGATCCCCCGCCAGCGATCGCGATGGGGGGGACTTGCCTGGTATCCCAGGGAGTCCCCCTGCTACTGATCCGGCCCTCCCGGGCCATGTGATCGTAAGGTCCTCGCAAGGATAGCCGTCCATAGCAGTGCCAGCAGGGGGACTGCCTGGAATGACAGGCGGTCCCCCTGCTGCCTGAAAAAAGTTAAATAAAAGTTAAAATACAGTGTAAAATAAAATAATATACTTAGATCACATATATATCATGTATATGATCTAAGTATATATGTATATACACATACACATATATATACATACATACATACACTGTCTAAGTGTATTTTAATATTAATATATACAATTTTTAAATTATTAATTTATACCATACCATTTGCAAAAGTAGACAACCCAAGGTATTGCAAACGTCCAGTATTTTTTTGTATCCACTTAGTCACAAACACTGGCCAAAATTGGCATTCAAATTAGTTTTTTGCATTTTTCACACACAAAGAAATATTAATGCTAACTTTGGCCAGTGTTTGTGACTAAGTGGCTACAAAAAACAACTGGACATACCCCATTTGCAATACCTTTGGTTGTCTACTATTACAAATGGTATGCCATCATGGGAGTAATTCTCATTCCTGGGCTACCGTACGGTCTCAAAGGCTACGTAACCAATCTGGCGAATTTCATTTTCAAATGTAACACGCTATATTTGACCCTGTAACTTCCCAAAACACCATAAAACCTGTACATAGTGGGTACTGTTTTACATGTGAGACATTGCGGAATACTAAAATGTGTATTTTATTGCAGTAAATGCTAACAGTATTATGACATTCACGGTTAAAATGTCATGTAGGACTAAAAAAAAAAAAAAATTTCTTAATTTGTAATTTTTTTTATATTTTATTAATATTAAATTATATTTCATAGCTAAATATTTGATGTTAAATGAAAACCCAATTTCCCCTGAATAAAATGATATATAATAAGTGTGGGTGCACTTAATATGAAAGAGGTGAATTACGGTTGGACAGACATATAGCGCAAATTCCAAGTTTTGTTTACGTTTTATTTTTTTCAAAACATGTACATTTGGCTCAGCCAGGGGTTAAGCTGCCTGGCATCTTCCAAATGAACACTTTCTTTTCCTGTGGGATAGAGAAGTCCCCCTGTTCAAAGATGCAGATTATTTTCCTAGCTGCCATGCAGACCCACCTAGAGATTGGGGCAAAATTGGGTTCTCCCAACTGAGGAGATTGCCCACTGTCCTGTGAGCCAACAACTGCACCCATATGCCATTAAGGCCCTCAAAATCAATGGTTCAATCTCCCCAGATTAGTTTGGGTGTAGATTAATTTGACTTGTTCATTTTAGGAGGTCTACTAAATACTGGATGGTGTTTTCACTTGTTAAGTAAAAGTACACTGTTAAAAGTCTTCTCCAGGGCTGCACCGTTCCTGTGGAAACTCACTTCCCTCTTCCGTTAGATGCTTACCCAATCTCCACTCCTTCAAAAAAATCATTAAAAACCCACTTCTTCATAAAAGTGTATCAATTAAACTGTTACTAGCTCCTGACTGATTCTTCCTGACTGTCACTAAACCCCACTCCCTCTAGCATGTAAACTCATTGAGCAGGGCCCTCAACCCCTCTGTTCCTGTGTGTCCAACTTGTCTGGTTACAACTACATGTCTGTTCGTCCACCCACTGTAAAGCTCTGCGGAATTTGTTGGCGCTATATAAATAATAACATAATAAAATTAAAAGACACAACACACGAAGTAGACACTGTTTTTTTTTTTTTTTTACATTTGTTTATCAATGACAAGTTGACAATATGTTTAAAATCTATACTGGCCAAAAAACGAGGAAGGGATGGAGACAGAAATAAAGATATACCAAGCAGTGATCAATACAGCCTATCACCTGCCACCCGGCAAACCTGCTCTTGATACCGCGGCGTCTGGGAGGAAGAAAAAAGGAGAGAGGTTTCAAGTGCTCGGGGACTGTAGGAAAATGATTAAACCTGTGAAAATAACATGGCGTCCAGACACTCCTGCTCCCATAATAACGTCATTGTGCTGAAGCTGTTATTGGGTTTGAAGTGTTCTTTTAATGATTAAAGGGACACTGTAGGCACCCAGACCACTTAAGCTAATCTGGAGGGAATAGGGGGGGGGGGGGGGGCAAAGGGATTGATAGTGCCAGGAATACAGTTTTGTATTCCTGACACTGCAGTATCCCTTTAAGATTCTCGATTGTGAAGTCGCATTGGTAACGGATCCCCTATACTCCGACTGGGTATATCCGCTATAGTTCTCTCAAATCACCAGTGGAGCAGTGATTATAGCTCCCAATTTCCCAAACATCAGCCTAGACTTGATGAAGGGTAGAAACTATTGTGGCTAATCATGGCCATATGGCCCACTTATCTCCAAGAAAATTTCCACAAATTCCTGTGTCAGATTGACTCAGCATAACAACATAAAATATCAAAATGTAAAAAATGCATACAAAACAAATAAGAACCCCCACTAAATATATATTGTTTAATAGCCCTGATCTGAGTGCCCAAGTTCTCCAGATAGCGCTCAGATCCATGATGTGTAGGGGAAATGCCACTGGGTGGAAGTTCTGACCGGCCGCACACATGGGAGTTAGGTGCTTTCCTCTGTCAACTTCCGGGAGCTCCTGCGGCCGCAATACGGGGTGCTCCCGCTGGCTTCTAGCTTTTGTTCCTCTTAGTCTCAGGCACCTTCCCTCCAAAAAGCGCTCTCCTGGCGGATTTCAAAGTGATTTAAAACCGTAAAGCAAGTTGTCCGGGAACTGCACGGTCACCTCCCGCTGAAAACAGTTTCATAACATTTGCGGCTAAGTCCCACCGAAGTGACCAGGAACTCACGAAGTCCTCAGGCCGAAATTAGTTCCATAGCGGTCGCGACTAAATACCGCTGGGACTATTCGTGGTTCTGGTTCCTGAGAACGGCCACCATAGAGCTAGCATTCAGTTCTAGCACTTCATTTTCATGAAGGGAAAGTGCCAAACCCGGGACACCCAGGGCAAACTACTAATGGCGGTTGGGGAGATTTAACTTCCGAACAGGGTCTTGGAATATGGCCCATAGTCCTGGGGCAGGAGGCAAGCTATCAGGCTTCTCCAGAAGCTCGTGGCAAACGTCCAGGGTAAGAAGCGTTTGTCACAGCATCATTCCCGGGATACTGTGCAATTTCGAGATCCATTCTGCAATGAAAACTCCCAACCTCCAATTGGAATAATTATACCGGAGCTTATCAACTGACCCTGACAGGTTGGCATCAATAAGACACAACTGTTAGAGTTTCAAAATGAAAACTCCTTCTTTGGATATAGAGAACACATTGAGCATTGATTGGCCTCATTCAGCACTGTGCCGTTCAATAGCTGAAAATGTTACATCTGAGCAAATTGCATCAGACAAAAACCACACTTTTAAAGCTCTTTAGCGCGAACTGCAGAATGGTTAGACCAGTTAAATGTGCACTTTAACATTTTAACCCAAAGGAAAATTAATATTACTCCATTTACAAAGCACAATCCACTAGGTGCTTATACTTAATAACACACCATAGTATTTAAAAACATTTCTTTGTTCAGACAATTTTCCTGCCAGACCTGGCTTCCAGTAATTCAGCATTGGCTCCCATAGGACGCTGGTTAAAGATATCTTCATAAAACGCATTATCGTTGGTCTAACAATGGTCAGTTGAATCTGTCATTGAGTATAATGGGATTATTATCAGAATTCTTCTAGTTAAAACCGCAGTCTTTATTCTCTCACCTTAGGACATGTCTCTGCTGAATCCAGTGCCTTAATTTAGTACATGGATTTTTAATAGCAAGGGAATTGCTTATTGTACAGAATGTCACTTCTGTGTTAACTCGTTCTTGAAGTTGATGAATAGTCTCCGTTGCGAGAAAAGTGATTAATGCAACATAATATAAATATTTATTAACCCTTATTAGAAACAATGACCGTATGAGTATTGAAAACCCTGCCTCGGTTTACCCAGTGTGTGAATATCAGGTATTTAATTAAATTCGCTGCCTATATCCCCCTGGGCTCCAAATTTCCGGGGAAGCAATCTATTATTTCCTTACTGATCCACGTCGCATAGTATATTGCCGTGTGTTGATTGCTGCAAATATTGTTCAGTTGCGTATTTGATGGTTATCTGCGTCCCCAGCCCAGTGAGCTAATGCTGTCGCATTAAGTTGTTTCCAAGACCATTTTGGCAGCTTGTGCGGCCTGCATTTATTGTAACAATCACATATGCTGTTTTACACGTCTACCTAACTGTGAAATGCTGCACTAGGAACAGTATCCGTTTAATATCATACTATCTCACTGCTGTAATGCTTTTTCCTACTATAAAATAGATATTCAATATAAACTATAATTATCCAACGAAAATATAGGTTCCCTTCTATACGTGTAAATCATGGTCCGTATTTAAACAGCTGACATTTTATTGCAATCCTCGTCCTCCGTATTTGTCTGGTATTTGATAAACTGAAGAAAAAAGGGTCTTTTTAGAACACAGAAAATCAGTTTCCTTTGTCTCCGAAGATAGATGTCTTAATGTATGAGAAATATATTGTACCGGCTCAGCTGCTTTTATAACACAAATTCTGGGCAAATCAAAATAATTTTAGCTTCTTTTGTTTTATTTCTTACCTAAGGCAGCAGCTCCAGGGTAGCCTAAATTTCATTTGCCTAAACTCTATAATCTAAGCAAAGTCACAGTTACCATGGTTACAATTATTCTCAATTGTCTATAGCTACATAGAACTGGTTGAAATGGCAACATGTTATTTTTTTGCCTTGTGTATCTCAGAATAATTTAAGTTGATATTCCATTCACAACTATTTACATAATTATTTTTAAGGACCACTATAGTGCCAGGAAAACAAACTTGTTTTCCTGGCACTATAGTGCCCTGAGGGTGCCCCCACCCTCATGGCCCCCCTCCCGCCGGGCTGAAGGGTGAGGAAGGGGTTAAACACTCCCCTTTCTCCAACGCCGGGCTCCCTCGGCGCTGGGGACTCTCCTCCTCCTTCCGACGTCATCAGCTGAATGCACATGCGCAGCAAGAGCCGCTCGCGCATTCAGCCAGTCCATAGGAAAGCATTCTCAATGCTTTCCTATGGACGCTGGCGTCTTCTCACTGTGAAAATCACAGTGAGAAGCGTGGAAGCGCCTCTAGCGGCTGTCAATGAGACAGCCACTAGAGGCTGGATTAACCCTAGTGTTTACAGCAGAAGTGGTCTGGGTGCCTATAGTGGTCCTTTAACAAACAAAGCAAAACAAATAATAATGCAATGGAATAATAGATGTGGATTTATTAAACAAAGAGGTTGAGTAATGTACACTCACATTTGGGAGAGCCTTTTAATGAGATAGGATCTAAACAACAGAACCTCTGCACCTTTAAGGCGGCAACTTTTTGATTAGTTTTTTTGCTGGGGGTTTATTGCTTAAACATTAAGTTAGTATTTGGTGTATTTTTGTTGAATTTTAAGGATGAACCACAGAATATTATTACTGTTTTATTTATTATTTAATTATTATCCATTTGTTAAGCACCTTGTTTAACTCTATTGCATATATTTTATTTACATATTCGTTTCCTTAACTTTTCCAACAGACCGAGGATGTAGTTATCGGTCAGTTGGTTAATTTTCCTGTATTTTGTCCTTTCCTGTACTGTGTTTTAGAGGCCGTACACAAACTATTTCTTCCCTAAAAAGCTCTTTTACCCTCATTTGTCCTGCAGCTTAGACTACAGAGAGATTATTCAGTTCAGTTTAATAGCTATCGTGTTAACAGGATTGTTGGCAAATCCTGGATTGACATTAGATGCCGAGACCGTATCCAAACACAAAATGGCCTCTTGCCTCAACATTTAACGACTAAAGTGGAAATATACCATAATGCATAAAAAAATTTCATTTTGGGAGAAAAACTGGCATTTTTGGTTCTACGGAGTGCTACTCTTGGAGGGTTAATTATGCAGTGAAGTACCGTATTAAAGAAGTGATCAACAAGAATTATTAATTTTTTTGAGCCAGCTGTTCTCTGGCATGCATTCTTAACGTGTCACGGTGGTTCCAATATCCTAAATAAGTCGATGTGACAGACTGCTTCAATGATTGCATGCCGAAAGGCTAATCCTTGCCAGCTCATCTGTTCCCCCAATTTGAACAAAGCTATAGAGGGACGTAGAATCATATGCCTTACATTACACTCATCAAAAGATACCCTTCCCATTTTGTATGTTCCATACGTTGTGTGAGCACAAAAGAGACCTGTTTCATACGGCATGTTCACGCAGTGCTGCTGTTTTTTAACATCTCTGTGTAGGAGAGAGTCTAAGCATTCAATGGAGCAGGATTATGTTTTTGGATCGATAGGATGTGCAGCTGGTTCGCCAAGATTATAATAAAGCTTCCTGATAATTGGTGGCTGGGCCTGAGGTTCCGTGTTTATGTGGATAATATCGGTTTATGATACGTTGCTTAGTGCTTAGTCTTTAGGCATTAGTATTTACAAACAAATAAACAGGTAAAATATTTGTTTGTTGTTGCATTTTTGGGTGGTGATTGTAGCACCATCATTTATGTTTGAGAGGTTTTCACTATTGTACTGTATTCACAGGCATTAGTATTTGCATGACGAAAGAAACAGATATTTAGGTGTTATCGGAATGCTGGCAACTGTGTTACTAGTCCACGTCATGTTGTTTTAAAACATTTTAAAAAATTCAAAGCGAAAACTTTTTTTTTTCTTTTTTTTTTTGCTTTATTTTGTTTATGCAAGCAGTTTTACCTTCCCTTACTATAATCATGTTGAATGTCTGATAAACAAAATGTGTTCCTGGAATTACCTTGTTGATATCTCCCAGTCCCCTAAGGTCTAGGTAAGCTGTCCATGAAGACTCGCTTTTTATATCCAATGCTCTTTCATGGAGTGTTCTCTGGATGTCTCAGTCTCCCACGTGGACATTGAAATTAAATGAAGAATGCCAGGGTCCCCATTCAGACAGCCAGTCCCTGGTACAGTGATTCACATCAGTCTCCTTCCTGTGCTGGGGCTGCAGTGTGAATTCCGGACTGCAAAGCTTGTAAAAGATGGAATAAATAAGGTTTTCATAAATCAGACTAGACTCATCAGTTTGAGGAAAGGGTCTTTACTGTTTCAGAATAGCAGAGGCCATGTGAACTAAGTGAGGTTCGGATGAAAATGATTATTGGGATCGATGTGGGTAGATTTGACTGATTGAAGTGGTTTGTACAAAGCCCTGGGCATTTGAAATTAGCTGTGTCTCCAGCTGATCATTCAACATCACTGTCTCACTTTATGTTATTCTGGCTTAATCCCTCTGGAGATCCCCAACATCTAGGGATGTTCCGGGCAGCATTAACCTTCGAGCTTTATTTGTGGGATTCTGGGGGATTCTTCGTTATGTGTAAGGGATTTGTATATGTGGATTCTGGATGCATATTGACAGAGGAGTGTGGATTTAAATATATAGTCCTTTGTTTTTCTTTGTATCGCTCTGCCATAGCAGCAGTAGGAATAAATGTATCACCCCAAGTTTGGTGTGGGTGCTTTCTGGCATATTCATATCATAGTTTTCGACTTTATTTCTTGGTCTCTGTGGGTGTGCTACTTTGTGCCATTACATTCTAGAAGTTTCTGCCTATACAAGACAATCACTAGTGACCTCTTATTGAAATTATCATTATCGGTAACACGCTTCCAAAGTTATGCAAGTGAAAGTCATTTCTTTCTTCTTTCCTTTTACAAAATACGGTATATTTACAGGTTTCCGTTTTTCATAACACCAAACTCAAGATGAAACTGCTGAGCGGACTTTATGATTATTATCGTCATCATTTATGTAGCGCCAACATATTCCACAGCGCTGTACAATTATAGAAAGAGGATATTTAGAAGTGAAACCGGCCCTGCTTAAACAAGCTTAAACTCTATGAGGATTTGAGGTAGGTGGATATATGTAAATATTGCCCAATGACACTTACTGTGTAAGATGGTCAGACCTGGGTCTCCTAGATCTAAGGTTGTGATGGTACCAGCAATAACCAGCTGATCTGATGACTTTGCAATACACCGCAGACAGCACTTGCCTCTGCTATAATAATATGTTTCCCATCAAATGCCAGGGCTTTCTACATTAGTCTCGAATACCAAAGATAGGCTTTGCTCCACCATCTAAATACCAGTTAAAGAGAATAAAACTCCTAATTCCTGAATAAGTACTTCGACGTGAAGCTCTGAAAGTATGCTTTGATCACTGGAAAACGATGACATCACCGCTGTATTGAACATGCAGTTTGCTTGAGATTTAAACATATTCGGTGTTATCTTGTTCCCTCTAAATCTGGGATTTTGTGTAACACTCGAATGCCTCGGATGGACTCACTTTGCATATTTTATTGTGAATCGGTTAAGATGATCAGTGATGTGCGAGGTGAAATCAGTGTGATGTGACACTTGCAGTGCAAATTGGCAGCTAGCAAATGAGGATGTATTTGTGGTTTCCAATAATCAGGGTAATTATGGAATAACGTTTAGTGGAAATGAAAAATACATGAAGTTCAAGTAAGGCTCTATTAAATATCTACAGAGGCCCAATTTTAAGATCAAGGGTATAGTCCGTTCATATCTGCTATTTTGCTTTAATACATTGAATTTATCAATTTTAAAAACTTTTTTTCATTAAAACGGACATAAGCAGTATGTTCATCATTTTAGTCAAACTTGGGTTATTAAGACGGTAAGCGGAGGCTCTGCAGGGATGGGGCTATAGACAGCCTATGCTGAACTACGTGCTGCTGGGCACAACTCAGTGAGATAGTTAGATATAGCCATAGAACATCATATGTTTGCACAACTCTTGAGATCATAGTGCCCTATTTAGCAGAGTCAACATTATGAGAGTGTCTTATTAGGAGCGATTGCATTGATTAAGGAAAAATGAAGAGTGATGGTAAGAAAGGTCTTATTGATGAGCCAAGTGTTTAGTAATGTCTGTTCTGATGGAGAGGAGAGAATTTCAGAACTTAAGAAAATAAAGAACTTTGTGTTATTTCCTTGCAGTAAGACTTGATGTTCTAAGAGAACAGAGACTATATGGCTATTCCTTGTGGAAGAGTCAGTTCGAACATCTCCTGTGAGTATAATGCAGTTAGATAAGTAGTAGAGTGACATTATTTGTTCAGAACATTCCAACACACATCTTGGAAATGCGCAGTTTGTATACATGATACATTTATTACAATGTTTGCCGGGTTGGGGTACACAGGGACAGTTACCGGGTCATCATTTAGCATCTACTGTAGCTATTCTACATATATAGGAGTAAACCCCATGTAACATTCTCCAAAAATGAAACAGCGCTAATTTTATATTTATGCTTTTTCCCTTATTTTTATTTGCACAATGAATTGTGTATCTATTGAATTATACATTTACTTTAACATTGATTTTGATGTTTGGACAGCACTGTGGGCACTGCACTTAGTAACATATTTGTGTGCTGTACTTTATTTATCTTTATTTGTTGTAAAATGAGTGGCTATGTTTTTTGCCATGTGTCTTATAGGCCCTATCTTTGCCCTATGTACCATTCAAAGGAATCTGAAAGTGGATTGTTACTACATCTTGTAGCAGCTACATATTACCACCAGGGTTCCAACCTTGTAGCCTATTGCTAATACAGCTGTATTTTGTAGCCTATTGCTAATACAGCTGTCGCTACCGATACAAGACTTCTGGATATTATTGGCTTGCTGAGACAGTACAGAAACTTCACCCTGTGTGGCCAGTAGCAAATAGCGTCTTGCTGATAGAACTTAGCACCACGATTGGAACTAGACGTTTTGTTTCAATAGAATGTTTATGGATTTAACTGCCATTAATCTCCTTACACCAGACCAGAGGATAAGGTTAAAGTTTTCGGTTAGCGGCAGCCGGTAATGAGTAGAAAATAGAAAACAATGGAAGCCGTTAGCCTTTACTTAGTAACTGGCTTCAGTAGCGGCAGCTGATAACTCCTGTCACTACTTGAAATGTTGCAGTCAGGAAACAGCGGCTGGTTGTAAAAAGTATCGACAAAATTGTAAACGAGCCCTTAGTCTCTCCATTCATAACACGTGTTCTTCATAAGCCACTGGCTTGCTAGTGTAAGAATACAAAATTAGAAAATTGCAGAACAAAAACAGCAAATATCTACCGCTGTGGCCAGCAAGGCCCCTGTTTTTGAGCTGGCCTCAAAACAATGTTACACCTTAAATAAAACAAATAGAGAGGCACATAGCACAATAATGTTAATTTATTAAAAACCAAAGATGGCTACAAATTTTATCCCCATGATTAAATTGATGGAACTTGAGTTTGAAGTATGTCCCATCCATTGAGCATTAGATAAACAATACTCTGTTCCACGTTTTATCAAAGAGTTTGGTAAATTCGCTATTTATCAATTACACCGTTATTTTCCCAAGAAACTTTAACTTAAATTGAATCTCCACCGTTTGTTAATTTTTTTGGGGGGGAGAGGGAGTTGACTATATTAAGGGGAGACTTTATTGATTTACTGCTTTGTAGGAGTTCTTCACCTTTGAGAAATTATAACTGAAGTTTTCTTTGAATTATTGATGTAGAAGTTGCGTGGGTTTCCAGTAGATGTATTAGACAATTTGGGTGAATTTTGTCTGCACATATTATTATCTTGTCCCGGCTACTAAAGATGATGACGATAAGTAAAGATTTTCAAAGCATATTGCTTGTTAAAACATCTGAAAACAGCCACTGTGATGTCAAATGTAAATTGTAAAAGCCTTTTAAACATGTCAATGCATTAAAAATATATGTAGGGATGTTTAAACTTGTTTCCTGCGATGTTATATGGACAATATACAACTTACGATAGCAATAATGTTAAATAAACAAAGACATAGATAATAAAACACAAAGAGAGTGTAAATGGCTTTAATGGCTGTAGGTTTTATATAAAGGGTTTGAGAGGCATTGCGCATAAACAATTAGAAACATAGAAACATAGAATGTGACGGCAGATAAGAACCATTCAGCCCAGCTGGTCTGCCCAACATTCTAAATACTTTCATTAGTCCCTGGCATTATCTTATAGTTAGGATAGCCTTATGCCTATCCCACGCATGCTTAAACTCCTTTACTGCGTTAACCTCTACCACTTCACCTGGAAGGCTATTCCATGCATCTACTTCCCTCTCAGTAAACATTCCAATAAAAACAGAACCAAAATTGAATAAAACTTGTTATAACTTATTATAGAACCAAACATAAAACCAATGCAATCTGCCCTGAGAGCCAGAATGTTATCATTGCACCTTAGTCCACCCCTAAAATTGGAGGCGACTTTACCCCTTGACTTAAAGCCAACAACAGATAATAAGGAGGGTAGGATGATTGTCCTGGTAAGCTGGGGGAAAAGTTTTAGCCTGGCAAAAATGCTGCCATATATATAACTATAGTGCTGCACGAGCTTGATAAACTC
The DNA here is from genome assembly GCF_036172605.1 of Pelobates fuscus. Taxonomy (NCBI): domain Eukaryota; kingdom Metazoa; phylum Chordata; class Amphibia; order Anura; family Pelobatidae; genus Pelobates; species Pelobates fuscus. The sequence continues at coordinate 18,110,573 of NC_086319.1, read as the reverse complement.
TAGTCAATCAGTTTATTGGATTTTCGCACCATTTTTGCTGTGCAAATCCAGTAAAAATCTGCCCTTTACCTGTCTCTACCTCAACTACCTGACGCACATGACCTAAACTTGTGCTTTGCAATCCTAGAGCAGTAGATCAACCAGGTGTCAAAATGTGAACCCAGGCATGTTTCCTAGAGGGCATGAGCTTTAGTTATAGATACAAAGTAACACAATAGTTTATGGTTCCCAAATGCTAATCGTTTACTGAAGAAATCCTAAAACCCTGGTAGGATGTTTTGGTTATGGTACTCCTGTTACTGATTTTAATGATAACGCTATCGAACAAGTAATATGTAAAAAACAAACAAACAAAAAAAAACTACATTTGTCATGACTTCAAAAATCTGCTGTTTAGGAAATACGTGGATGCAAAAATCTTTCTCTTAGGTCAGAACAGGAAGGGGCATTATGAACTGAGCAGGTGAAGTGGAATCTTATGGTCAGAAACCAGAAAGATTGAACTTTATGTTCCTACTTATCAATTTCATGCTTGGTCTACAAAGGACTAGATATATTGTATGTGAAGACGAATAGCTCTCTCTTTCGAAGTGCATCACGTTTCATGAACTCGATGGATTTCTGACATTGAAAGAATGGAAGCACAAAATCTTAAATAAATGAGTCATTCATTGGTTTGCTTAAATTCCACCACATATTGTTCTTTGACCAAACATTGGAGACCACCATTAAAACATGGTTTTATCAGTGTCCCTATTTAGACACAGGAGTGTAAGCCTTCAAATATAGAAGGCTTGTGATGATTTTATCAGTCTCCAGGCTTCAGTGCGTTTGGCCAAGTTAATCGTTGCAAACCTTGTTAATATGTTGCACATAGTATGTAGCGTGTTTTAATAATACATGTCTTTCATTAAGCGTACTGTAATGCAATGTTTTACATTTGTGGTTACTTTTCCTGTACTGGTTAAAATAAAGAAACACTTTTAATTGTTTTCCAATAGCTTATAACCAAATGAAAAAAAAAAAAAACAACAAACAAAAATGTTTAATGAACACTTTATTCTGTTTAACCACTTTACTACTGAGCATTTTTTAATTAAAAAATATTAGCATGACATTTATTTGAAGCAAGGGATTTTGTGCATGGATTGCTTTTCAGACAAACGTAAAAGTAAAACGTATATGAATTTACACAATTTTGTATTTTTCACTTATTTGTTTATCAACTAAAAAATATAAATACGTATTTGGACAATAAACAAACAGTACACAGTGTTTTTATCCTGCAATATTTCACACAGGCTCTAAAATGTTACCATAAAAGCAAAAGTGCAATTTTTGTCTTCTTTCCCATAGGTTTGATACAAACCGATAAATAAAAATGGCTGAGTACCTTGTTTATAGGTATATGTAAGCAGGGGTCAAGTCCTGGGGGGAAATGTGTGGGAACTCACCCGAGATCCCCCCCAAAGATACACTTGTATGGATAGACGCACGCACGCACGCACACACACATACTGATGACATTCATGCGCACACACTCTGACAGGCTCACACACAAATACACTCACAGACAAATACACACACACACTCGCAGACACACAGACAAACACACTCACAGAAAAACACTTACAGACAAACACACACTCACAGACAGACAAAGATACATACACTCACAGACACACACACACTTCCAGACACTCACAGACAAACACACTAACAGCCACACACACACACATAAGTTCACATTCACAGACACACACACTCCCAGAGAAAGATACATACACACACAGACAAAGACACATACACACACTCACACTTCCAGACACTCACAGACAAACACACACACACACACACACACACACACTTCTAGACACACACACTCACAGACACACACACTAACAGCCACACACACACATAAGTTCCCACTCACAGACACACACACACACTCCCAGAGAAAGATACATACACTCACAAACAAAGACACATACACACACTCACACTTCCAGACACTCACAGACAAACACACACACACACACACACACACACACTTCTAGACACACACACGAACAGACACACACACACACATAGGTTTGCACTCACAGACACACACACTCCCAGAGAAAGATACATACACTCACAGACAAAGACACATACACACACTCACACACTCACAGACAAACACACACTCCCAGACACACTCACAAACAAAGATACATACACTCACAAAGACACATACACACACTCACACTTCTAGACACTCGCAGACAAACACACACACACACACTCACAGACAAACACACTAACAGACACACACACACACACTCCCAGACACACACTCACAAACAAAGATACATACACTCACAGACAAAGACACACACACACACACACACACACACAAACACACTAACAGACACACACATAAACTCACACTCCCAGACACACACACACACATACACTCCCAGACTCACACTCACAAACATACATTTTTACAAAATGTTTAAATGTCCACCCAGCCTCCCTACCTGGAGAGCTGGCGTGGACTTGTCCAGTGGGGCTAAAGCCCGGCGGGCGGCTGTGGTGGCTGATACAGGCGGCGAGGCAGCTGCTGGTCTGTCTCCTCTGCTCCCTCGCGGGCTGTCTATTTATGCCGGGAGCCGGAATATGACGTCATATTCCGGCTTCCGTAGACAGCGCGCGAGGGAGCAGAGGAGACAGACCAGCAGCTGCCTCGCCGCGTGTATCAGCCACCACAGCCGCCCGCCGGGCTTTAGCCCCACTGGACCCCATAACAGGGGGAACACGGGGGTTCCTGCAGGAGCAACGGGAACGGCGTTCCCTGCTGTCAAAAAAAGTGCAGGAACGCCGTTCCCACGCGTTCCTGCAGGACTCGAGCCCTGTATGTAAGGACTCTGAAGGAATTACTAGTAGTGCAACTGATTAAAAATGGCAACAGTATGTAAAAAGATCATATATTTCTAAAATAAAGGTATTTAAAACTGCTAAAACAATCTTTATCAATTTCTGTACTGCTAGTATCATGTCAACAGTGAAATGGTAGCTCCCATTCGCTTCTCCCCCCTCCCTGAAAGTAGGAATGATACGACCCATTTAAAATTCCTTTACTGTTTGAAAGCAGGGGGTGAGTTCACAGTTTCAGCATATTTGCAGTCATTATATCAGTTATTAGTGAATCCTGGCTGAGAAATTTGTTCCGCTACAGGCTGCTAAACATTCTTAGAGTACAAATCAGGGTGAGTGAAGCTTTATAGACTAAATTTCATTTTGTAAAGTACACGAAAATAAAAATGTTTAGCAATGTTTTCGTTATGTTTTCATGTTTTTGTTAATATCTATACAAAAATAGTACATATAAGCACAATTTCAGTTTCTCCCTATTGGCATTTGCTATTGTGTGTTAAAATCAAGATTGGATTGAATGAAAATGTTCTATGATATAAACATTCACTGGTTAGGAAATAGGGAAATGTCATGTCAGTATTTTTATGAATGTTGGCTGAAGCATAAAGTTACCAAGTTGGAATTGGCCAGAAAAAAGCATGGAGGCTCAGTCAACCCTTTGGCAAAGACCGAACCCGTCACTGCGCAATTCTCACTTTTCTCAGTAACGCCTTCTGTAAAAAACATTGTTTCAGGATTTAACATCCTCATGAATTTGAACTTAAAGACCATTTACCCAGAATGTGAGTTTTGATTTGTGAGGAACATTTAATATTCTGTTATCACATTTTTCCTGGAGGAAGAAAACTTTATATATAAAGTGACAACGGCTTAAGGAAATTAAGTTTTCTAAGAGGAGACCTACCACTCATGACATATTTCAAATGAGATTTCGCTTCTGACAGCCAGATGGCCTTAGTTATTACAGTGTTTACATTATAATTAAGTTTCCTTTGATGGTGTGAATGACAGCTCTCTTAGAATCTTAAATGTTCATATATAATGGGGTTCTTTCACTTTGCAGGTTTGATTTTAAATGACTCCTTTTGTGTTCCTCTATTTATACTTGTCTTTTTAAATTCACCTTACTCGTAAAAAAAAACTTGGGACTATTTTTTGTCTTGGGCAACGTAACTTTTGGCAAATTTTGGAGGTTAAGCAAAGTTCCGTTTGAGTTTTTGACTAATTTACCCACAATTCATCAGTCAATATTGTAACGGACCGTTTCAGCAGACAAGGGGTTAAAATCAGTTTAGGCGATAATCCCCTTTCTGAGACAGGCACAGCTACTGCAGAACACCAAACTCCCGAACTGGATACAAAATAGCACTCCAAACTCCCGAACTGGAACCTCACGAATAGCTGTTAGCAGCTGAACAGGAAAAGCTCCCAAGCGGCTTACACTCCTGGCAAAAACATACTTTTTACCCAACTATCATAACTCTAAAACCATACATCACATTCACATAACAAGTACAGATTCACAATCAATCCATTCAGGGGACCAACATAATAAAAAATGGCACGAATCAGACCAGGGGTTCAAAAGTTAGTAAAAGTATTTTTAAAACCCACTGCCAGCATGGCTTTCCAGCCCAAACCAGTTCCACAGAGTCTTCTATCCTGGAGATAATTGGGAAGTAATCCAATTATCTCCAAGGACAGAGGCAAAACTCCATTAAGCACATGGCAGTAAAAAGACAGTAAAATACAATAAAATACACAAGGTTACATTTATTACATAAAATAAAGACATGCAACATATCCCCAGATAGCTCAGATCTGAGCGCACATTAGTACTGAATGGCGCTCAGATTACACACATACAGTTCAATTGCCATGGAGCCAAAGTCTTTCCCATAGTCTTTCATTATATGAATGGGCTCCATGGCATAGCTATCTGGGGTATCACCGTTCAAACAGGGCAAGTACCGAATGACCCCACTGTATCTAAAGGGCCAGAATGAGTGACATACACTCTGGTATGGCCGAATACTGTTTTTAAAGGGCCCAATCTCCCAGGACCATAGTCCAAAGGCAGCAGGCAGGCAACCAGGCTTCTCCAATGCAATGTGGCGAGATTGCTCTCGTCACATCTCTCCCCTTTTCCAAACAGACTAACAGGGTATCTGACCTCCTGCCGGTCAGTGCCTTTGTTAGTCCAGAAGCCCACCCACAAAACAGAAACAGCAGTACAGCCCACCCACAATAACTGGTTACTACACCTGAGTAAGGGAGAATCTTGTCCATGTCCAGGTGCCTCACCACGGCTGTGTGGGGGACTGGTAGGCTGCCTTGGTGAGTTGCTGAGTGGGCAGAGACCAGCGGCATGCAGGTCCAGACCATGACACTCCCACCCTCATGCTTGACTGTAGGCAAGACACACTTGTCTTTGTACTCCTCACCTGGTTGCCCCCACACATGCCCCCAGTAATCCATGTCCTTAGTCTGCTTGTCTTCCGTAAACTGTTAGCAGACTTTCTTGTGCATCATCTTTAGAAGTGGTTTCCTTCTGGGCTGACAGCCATGCAGACCAATTTGATGCAGTGTGTGGTGTATGGTCTAAGCACTGACAGGCTGACCCCCCACCCCTTCAACCTCTGCAGTAATGCTGGCAGCACTCATACGTCTATTTCTAAGACAACCTCTGGATATGACGCCAAGCACGTGCACTCGACTTCTTTGGTCGACCATGGCGAGGCCTGTTCTGAGTGGAACCTGTCCTGTGAAGCCACTGTATGGTCTTGCCCACCATGCTGCAGCTCATTTTCATGGTCTTGGCAATCTCCTTATAGCCTAGGCCAGACATAGGCAACCTTTGGCACTGCAGATGTTTTGGACTACAGCTCCCATGATGCTTTGCCAGCATTATGGGTATAAGAGCATTATGGGGGATGTAGTCCGAAACATCTGGAGTGCCAAAGGTTGCCTACCCCTGGCCTAGGCCATCTTTATGTAGCGCAACAATTAATTTTTTCAGATTCTCAGAGAGTTCTTAGCCATGCGGTGCCATTTTGAACTTCCAGTGACCAGTATAAGAGAGAGTGTGATAGCAATAACACCAAATTTAACACACCTGCTCCCCATTCACACCTGAGACCATGTCACACTAACAAGTCACATGACACCGGGGAGGGAAAATGGCTAATTGGGCCAAATTTTAGACATTTATGGCTGTGTGTTGAGTTGTGTGTTGAGTTATTTTGAGGGGACAGCAAATTTACACTGTTATACAGGCTGTACACTTACTACTTTGTAGCAGAGTGTCATTTCTTCAGTGTTATCACTTTTGTGAGATACTGTATATATTTCTGTCATGTATCTATATCTAATACCAAGCAGTTTGAGATGTGGCTAGCTCATTGAGTGGGTATTGAACACTGATCAGCATAAAATTGCTGGACTAGTCACATTACATGCATCTGACTACGTGGAATTTCAAACATGAATGCACCATGGTGGGGACCTTATATTTCAGTAGTGTGGTTATAAAAATATAAAACCAGTCAATTTAGAGAGATGAATCATACCCATACACCAACTTTCTCTCAATCTCTATTTTCTCAAATGATAACGCACTCACACCAACCCTAAGCCTTTCCCCCCTAACTTATAACCAAAATCAGCACCTGAGCAAAGAAAAGGGATGGGGTTACTATTGGACTACTCTATGGATATTGCACATTTCAGCCAAATGGATAAATATGAAAAGTTCTCTAATGTAGGCCTCCATTTTATAGTTTTTGGAAAAGCTTTTAAAATTATTTATCTACAAAAATTCCTATAAACTTTAATGGCGACTTCTGTAGAAATAATATTAACTCAAGGCCATAGTTACTTTCTAAAACATCCAGTTCCCTTGGCGATTCATCAGTCCTGTGAATAAACGGTGGATATTTATTGCATGGCCACAGATTATATGAAAGGATGCAGTGTAAAAACATGAGTGTTTGGTAGATCATTGGGGTAAAATTTCATTTTGGGACACTGGAAGTTTGTTGAGTGTATGGGGCCAAACTTTTAAAATTAGTGAATATTCTAATCAGTTTAGGATTTTTGTTTTGGTGGGTTACTCTGCAAACAACAACTTTGATCTGAAAACACAAAAAGGACAAGACTGTCCACCCTTTTTTAACTAGTCAGCCAACAACTTAATTAATTCTATAAAAATCTGAGAAGGTATAGATCCAAAGACATGAATTCAGTCTGACATTATTTAGCACAAAGCATAAAATAGAGCAGCGTGTTCGCTTACACAAGCTGTACCCAGGTTCATCTCCAGAGTGCTGGAGGTGTGGAAAGGTACTTCACATCTGGTGGCAATGCGAACACGTTACCAGCTTCTGGCGAGACATAAACCGCCTGATCCGAGACACTACACGCACCAAGCTCCCCTTCAAACCCATAACGAGCCTTCTACTACACATGCCAAACAACACACCTAAAGAGATACAGAAACTAGCCTTCCACATTCTTTTGACAGCCCAGAGGGCAATAGCTAGATTATGGAAACAAGTGGCAGAGGTCTGCAAAGACATTGATACACAACACCTATATGAAACCTGCTATCGAGGGGTCCTCCCCTTGATAGACACAGCAGCTGAGGCTTGGAGGCTGTGGGAAGCAAGAAGAACGGGAGACCCCCCAATGACTAAGCCACTAGACGTGCTAAGCTCCCAGGGTCAATCATCAGATAACCATAGACAGATGAGTAACAATACAACACGTTAGAGACAAAACAAAGGAATAGGCAGACTTATGAATATAGAAAAAATGTATGTAGGTATATGGCACAACCAGAGATCTTAATAACTGTGAATGTGAACTTTGATGTAAAAAGCTTGGTATGGACCCCCTCCTCCCCTCCCTGCCTTCATTCTGTACCCCCCCCCCCCCCCCCACCCATTTCATGTTTTATGTTTATGGCATTGACAAGACGAAAATCAATAAAAATCTTTAAATGGGAAAAAAAAATAGAGCAGCGTGCAATAAAAAACATTAAAGGGATCTTATAGTGCCAGGAAAACAAAGTTGTTTTTCTGGCACTACAGGGTAAATAGGTCCTCCCTCCCTCGGGGCCCACGTCCCGCGGGACTGAAGGGGTTAAAACTCTTTCAGCCACTTACCTGAATCTAACACCGATGACCCTCAGTGCTGGGTCAGATTCCGTCAGCAGTCGGGGAGATCTAATGCGCATGCACGGTAATGGTCACGCGCGCATTAGACCTCCCCATTAGGAAAGCAATTATTCAATGCTTTGCTAAGGGTAAAATCTGACTCTGGAGGTCCGTGAGGACGTCCAGCGTCAGATAATGGACCAAAAGTCCATTTGGATTCCGGAAGCCGCAGACAGGGCCGGCCTTAGGGGTGTGCAAGCTGTGCGGCCGCACAGGGCGCCATGGTGCAGGGGGCGCCCTGCGGCCGCATAGCTCACACGGCATGTCTGTTAGCCGCAATGCTAACAAGGCATTTGCCTTGGGCGGCATTTTCCAGGGGGCGGCAAAAAAAGCCGCCCCCAAATGCCCAAGGCAAATGTCTTGTTAGCCTTGCGGCTAACAGACATGCTGGGCGGAAGGGCGGCGCTGGCGGGCGGCTGGCGAGGGAGCACTTCCTCTGAGCTGTATGCTCAGCTCCCTCGCGCGCCGCAGAGTGAGGCTGGGAGGCGGAGCCGGAATATGACGTCATATTCCGGCTCCCAGCCTCACTCTGCGGCGCGTGAGGGAGCTGAGCAAACAGCTCAGAGGAAGTGCTCCCTCGCCAGCCGCCCGCCAGCGCCGCCCGCCCAGCCCAGCAGCCACTGGACCACCAGGGAGGAAGAGACCCCCCCCAGCATTCCCAAAGGTAAGGAGGCTGGGGGGGGTGTCTAAATAAATGTAAAAAAATGTGTTAATGTGGGTGAGTGTGTGTGTGTGTGTGTGTGTGTGTCTGTGTATGTTAGTGTGTGTCTGTGTATGTTAGTGTGTGTCTGTGTATGTTAGTGTGTGTCTGTGTATGTTAGTGTGTGTCTGTGTCTGTGTATGTTAGTGTGTGTCTGTGTCTGTTAGTGTGTGTCTGTTAGTGTGTGTCTGTGAGTGTGTGTCTGTGAGTGTGTTTGTCTGTTAGTGAGTGTGTGTCTGACTGTGTGTGTGTGGCTGTCTGCCTGTGTGTGTGTGTGACTGTTTGCCTATGTTTGTGTGTGTGTATGTGTGTGTGTGAGACTGTCTGCGCGTGTGTGTGTGACTGTCTGTGTGTGTGTGTGTGTGTGGCTGTCTGACAGTGTGTGTTTGACTGTTTGTCTGTGTTTGACTGTTTGTCTGTGTGTGTGTGTGTGGCTGTTTGCCTCTGTGTCTTTGGCTGTCTGCCTGTGTGTTTGTGTGACAGGGTGTGTGGGAAGGGGTAAGGAGTGGGGGAGGGGGGGGCGCTGTGAATTTTTTTTGCACAGGGCGCCCAAATGCCTAAGGCCGGCCCTGGCCGCAGAGGGCAGACTTAGAGCTTCAATGTAAACATTGCAGCACTAAGTGGAATAGGGTCACAGCACCCAGACTACTTCAATGAGCTGAAGTGGTCTGGGTGCCTACAGTGTCCCTTTAATAAAATACATTGTATATGTAACAAATACTAGTTTTATAATAGATGGGCTATCATTCCACTGATTTTTCTTTAGAAATCCTGAAGCTTCATTTAATAAACTGTAGTTTTTAATGTTATGTTGCTTCAAAACAGTATTTCTATTTTTTATTCCCTACACATCTTATTCCATTAGGTTATGGCTATGGGCAATTGTTTACAGATAACACACTGTGGATTTTTGCTTAGAATGAAACTTGGACGGGAGTGAATTGGCTTCACATATTGGTGTTATTGGTAGGTTGCAAAACAGAGGACCTGAAACCTATTTAAGAAATATAATTACCTTCATCTGAGTATTACACGTATACTGGGTTTGTGGTTGTATTCCGTCTGTGTTACATTGAAAAATAAAAGCATAAATTGTATTCTGCCATGACCTTACAATATTTTATACACAAAGTATCCGACATGAAGCTGCCATTGTCTCTGAATTTTGTGAATTAAAACAAAAAACTAAAAACAAACCCACAATATGATAAACATACAAACTGCAATTCAGTATGCAGAATAAAATATCATATTTAAATTGAAAGGACGCCTGTTTCCCATCAGACATGTAATCAGATACTGAACAACCAACTGAGCAAACTCGCCCTTTAACTGCATGTCACTTCTTAGAGCTTGGCAGAACTACAGTCATTGTCTGGGAGCGTCAGCTGAGCACTCTCAATGAGCGGCGCATTGGCTCGCTTTCCTCTATAGAGCAATCCGAAAGAGCCCAGGTAAGTTGTCAAACCTTGCTAAAGCAGGCTGTAGTAATTATGGTGCTTGGAGTGTTTAACCCCTTTAATCCCTGTGTTTAACGTCTGCCCGCTAGTAACATCTAAAAACAACTAATACTAATCACCACAAGAAAACTGTAAAAAAGTTCATGCATGATACATTTACACATTTTGTTTTACAAATAAATAATGAATCATGCGGGTATCACAACAGAGAGTAGCAGAGTGTGTTGCTCTCTGTTATAACACTGAAAGGCACATAAAACAATTAAAAGAAAAAAAAAATGGCATTCAAAAAAAATGTGGGGTGCTCCAGGACGACAATATGAATAGGTAGGCGGCTGGCGAGTGGCTCCTACCCCATCCTTCACCCTATGGACAGCAGTGTGAAGAGTAATTATAATAGTGCCCTCGAGATGCCCAGTCTCCTGACCCTTAAAGTTATTTCCCCCATAGTGGTTAATCTGTAGTGGTAAAGCCATCAGAGCCTGGAAACATAAATATGCCCCAGGTAGCAGCACCAAGAGTCCCGTACATGTTCCCCAAATAGAGGGCTCATGATCTGTGAAGTCTCCCGGGATCAAAAATGTACCCCAAGTATCATACCCTAGAAACACCTGTCTCTTAACCCATAAATGTGCCTGAAACCTCCCCAGGGGGGCCTCTAGCATCCCTTTAAAATAAATCCCTACCCAACTCCTCACACAAATAATAGTGAGGGGGCACAAATAATGTAAAATGTAAAATAATCCAGTAAAAATAATTTTATACCTACCATTTGAAGTCTGGATAAAGGCTTTCTCCCCCATTGAATGCTCAGTAGAGAGCACTGTGATTGGTTGGCCTGGAAGATACATTTAGAAAAAGTGTATTGTAAAGGAACACTATAGTCACCTAAATTACTTTAGCTAAATAAAGCAGTTTTAGTGTATAGATCATTCCCCTGCAATTTCACTGCTCAATTCACTGTCATTTAGGAGTTAAATCACTTTGTTTCTGTTTATGCAGCCCTAGCCACACCTCCCCTGACTATGATTGACAGAGCCTGCATGAAAAAAAAAAACTGGTTTCACTTTCAAACAGATGTAATTTACCTTAAATAATTGTATCTCAATCTCTAAATTGAACTTTAATCACATACAGGAGGCTCTTGCAGGGTCTAGCAAGCTATTAACATAGCAGGGGATAAGAAAATCTTAATTAAACAGAACTTGCAATAAAGAAAGCCTAAATAGGGCTCTCTTTACAGGAAGTGTTTATGGAAGGCTGTGCAAGTCACATGCTGGGAGGTTTGACTAGGGTTCATAAACAAAGGGATTTAACTCCTAAATGGCAGAGGATTGAGCAGTGAGACTGCAAGGGTGTAGCGTTACTTACCTTGTCCGGGGGCCGGCCGAGATCCTCTGTTCCCGGCCCGCGCAGAACGCCGATGACGGCGGGCGCTGACCGCGGAATGCTGTCACGTGTCCCGTCTAGCTTTGAGAGCGCGACGCGCGTCACGAGCATGCTCTTAAAGGGGAAGTGGGAGCCGAAAATCAAAACGGTCTCCCATTGGCCCCTGTCACCCCACACTCCCCATTCTCTTACATATTGAGGGCGTGGATATGACAGGGGCCAATCAAGAATAAGTTGAAGGTATTTAAACTTACCTCTCCCTTTACTCCCTGCCCTAGCGTGGTTTCTGTTTCAGTTCCCTTTAGCGCTTGTTGTGTTCCTTCGTATTGACCTTGGCTTTGTTTCTGACTACGTTATCTCTTTATCCTTATCTGTTCTGCTTGCTGGCTTGCTGTTTACTGTGTACCAGACCCTGGCTAGTCCTAGTTTACGCTGTCTCTCTGTGCTCTTGACCTCGGATCGCTCCTGACTCTGTCTCCTCTTATATACGTTGAGTCCGGCCATTCTAAGGTCCAGTAGACGTATCTCTCCTCTTTGTTGTCTTTTGTCGAGATGAATCCTGCGAGTTGGGGTATATTTTCGTTACAAAGGGCATGTTCTATACACCAAAACTGCTTCATTAAGCTAACGTTTTTCAGGTGACTATAGTGTCCCTTTAATAATTGTGTGCACTTTGGGCTGATTCCACTGATTCTATTCATTAGTATTGCATCTTTAATTCCAGACAAAACAATAAAAATTTAATTGGTACAGGTTTGGGAGGTGGGGAGGGGGAGCTGGAGGTTACAAAAGACAGTGGACATTGGTTCCCGCCAAACTCTCACAAAACTCTCAAACACAGCAGAACAAAATATCTACTGGACATGTGTGAATTCAATATTCCGCATCGTCACCTTAGGTCCTCAAGATCAGTATGTAACAAGGTCAGTATATGTTACCACCATGTCAGTGTCTGGAATGTCTAGACATCAGAATAACTGAGGAACGCCCTTCATTTCAGAAGAACCTGAAGACATTGCTCTTTTCTCTAGCCATTTCCTATCATCACAAACCTTTTATTTTTGCCCTTTTTTAAATTCTTTAAACTTAATGCAACTCCCCCCCCTTACAGATTCCTTCCAAATTCAAGCAGGGCTTACTCTTAACATAAACCACTGGATATCTGTATACTGACTGTAGTATCCTGTCACTTTGTCACATTGCGTCATGAACCATTGGAAGTGCGAGTGATAATGCAAGGGATGTCCTTTGAACCATCGCACGCGGGATAAAATTAATATATAACTAGGACCATCCTGATTAGATTGCTTTAAATCTAACGAATGCAATTTCTCTGGACTCCTTGAGGAGTGAAATAACGCATCAGCAACAGGAATATAAAAAACATGTAATTAAATATTTCATCATTATCGTGCTGTACAGAATCTTCTCACACTGTGACAATAGCGTGAAAATAAATGGTCGAGATAGAAGAACTCCCTGCTGTGCCCTAATCCTGTGTCTATAAATGGGATTAATATGCATATTATTCTGCATCCACTTATCAATAATCAGCCGAGAATATTGTTAATATTGTTAATTTATTTTAGATACAATTACGTACAACAAACCCTCTTAAAACTTCAATCAAAGCCTGCGCCAAGATCGAGCTTTGAATATAGCATTTTATTTTTCAAACAGCACTTCCAAAAAAATGACATATCTTTTAACCCAGGCTAGGGTTGCGTAGACTTTTTCCCCAGAATGAATTTTGCCTTGTACTTGGCTCTGACAGCCCTGTACTTGTCTGACAGTTCATTCCTTTGTATGTATCCTCTAGTAGCCTTGACGCGAACAATTATGAACCCCCCCCAACTAATCCCCATATAGCCTTGTCAAAGCTCACACTTCTCATCAAAATGAACATGTTGTCTAAACCTTTCCTACAAATCAGGCACACTATGAATTTACATGAGTTGTAACGTCAAACACTAGATCAGTGTCCTTCTTTTCCCCCCAGTGGAATATTTAGCCAAAATCAAAATGTTTGACTTGCTGAACATTAACCCTTGTAATTTTCTCCCTGTTATAGGTTTTTTGAGTTTTCCTTGACATTCCGCTAAACTGATTGTGGTTTCTTTCTGCACCACATATTTCATGTCTGCAGACACGTTCAAGATGTACTTTGAATCATAAAAGTGTCACAGATTTCAAGCAGAAATCTATTTATTTGTGGTTTACACCCAACGGACAAGTCTCGCATAATAGCTGGTTTTTCGGTTGCCTGTGAGGAAAGGTGGGAGCTGAATAAATGCTAACGAGATGGATATATTCTGAATACATTATATATAAGCGTGGGGGACACACTTTATAATTTTAATAGACAGTAATGCTAACACGCTCAATCTTCATATGGAAAAGCAGACGTTTGGAGAAGTTTAAATATGTATCTCTGATCATCTATAACACATATACAAGTTCTTAAATATAACTAGTTAAAACATTCACGTATCATTAGGCAAATGTCAAGAAAATTGGAATTGAATGATTGTGTATCCACTGATCTCCCAGAGTGCCTTGCCAGATATGTAAATGACTGCAGACAATACTGTGAATATATAAATATAAAGTCCATATTTGTGTAGGTTTCCTTAGAAAAAGTTTTACATTTATTCATAGTTATTTCAGACCCATCCTCACATTAGGAATTAAATACCCATTATGTGAAGACTGTTTGCTCATCTGGGATACTTGGGCATGTTTGCATCCTATTTTTACAACCTATATAGACATTGTAGCAGAGGAATAGCAAATGATGTACATTTGACATGTTCTAGTATATGTTAATATATACCTTGCAGAGTTGTACTGTCCATAGGCCTTTAGTTTAAAACGCATTGGGGTTTTATATCTTTCCAAAATACAATGACAACATTTCGACTCTTACAAGAGATTTGATGAAGCCACAATTTTGTCATTGTATTTTGTTCCTGAATAAAGACTATTTTTTGAAGAAACCATTGGGTGTGCCTGGACGTTTGTGTATTTTTCCAGTGAGGGTTAGTGTCCTCCTCTAAGCAGTGTATATCAGGGTGCTGCCACTGATCCAAACAGTTAGACCGACTGTCGGTAGAATACTCAACGAACACAGCAGCTCCCACTGGAGGGGAGACAATTAACCAAAACCACAATCTGTTATAAACATAGACTGTAAGTTTGTTTGAGAAGTGCCCTCTTCATCTTTATCAGTACTTTTTAATCAATATTAGTCAATTATTTGCTGTAATTTCATCACTATTGTAAAATTGTAAAGCACTGAAGAAAACGTTGGCGTTGTAAAAAATGATAATAATAATAATAGTAACAACAACAACAACAACAACAATCACATAGACAAATCAATGAGTAATACTGTCATCTGGTTTTACATCCTACAACACATCAAAAGTTATTTGAGCTCAGAGAGCCACTGAGATTGTTAGGTTTTGGTCAACTTTTGATCAGCTAAATATTAAAAACTATACTGTTACATCATCTACATACCTTGTAAAAAGTCCAACTTGGCATGGTACTTACAAAGAATTTCTCCAAGTAAAAAAGAGTTCCTAGCTCAACATGCAAATGAGCACAGACAGTGATTTAAATACCATACTGCATTTCTGTAGACCGGGGGTAGTCAACCTTTTAATACCTACCGCCCACGTTTGTATCTTTCCTTACCGCCGTCCAGTGCCACAGTAACTAATTTTGTAGTGCGATTTGATTTATTTTTAAATATTTTTTGAAATGAGGGTTTAAAAATAAAATAAAATGTACTTAAACGTATCTTTTTTTTCTTCAATTTTTTCCCTTTTTTTCTATTCCACTTCTTTTCTATGTGTGTCTAGGAGGTGCGGTGTGTGTATGTATGTGCGTGACGGTTGTATGTGTGTGTGTACGAGAGAGGTGTGCAGTGTGTGTGAAGGGTGTAATGTATGTGTGTGTGAGGTGCAGTGTGTGAGGGGGCATTGTGTGAGAGGGCACTGTGCGTGGGTATTGTGTGCGTGTGTGTGAGATGCTTTGTGTGTGTGTGAGGGTTGCAGTGTGTGTGAGGGTTGCAGTGTGTGTGAGGGGTGCAGTGTGTGTGAGGGTTGCATAGGGTCTATGCTGTGTGTAGGTGGGTGAGATGTGAAAGTCTATCTTAATGTCTTCACCTCCCTTCTTCTTACCTTTTACCAGGGAGGGGTGACATAATGCTGCAAGCCCTGGTGGTCCAGTGGTGGCATGTTCACTTTAGCGTGCAGCTCCTCTGTCTGCAGACTGACTCTCCTGTCCTCCTGCGAGCACCGCACTGTGCCAGAGTGTTGTTATGGTAACGCATGGCAACGCTCCGACCAGCCTGCTCGCGCGAGGAACACAGAGCATGCCAGGCCCTTCCCTCCCTCTGCTGGAACTAAGTGCTTTGATTTTCTTACCAAGGCTGGCTCTGCATGGGCCGGCAGGGGAGATTAAATGATCTCCCCTGCCGACCTTGGTACACGGCTATCGAGGCCCACTGGGTGTTTTCTTCAGAACCCACCACCGCCTATCCACTGTACAGCGCTGTGGAATATGCTGGCGCTATATAAATAACATGATAATAAATTACATAGCTTTTGAAGGTGGTGGTACCTGCAACTGAGAGATTTAGGTAAGAATATCTATTCAGCTTTACCCCCAAAACCACCACAGACTGAGTGGGGATGTCACCTTCAGGGGTCTTTGCAGAATTTGATAGGACCCCAAAAACTAACAGAGCTGCTTTAAGAAGAATCAAAGGCTGGCCATCAAATCCGCAGTTTTAACAGCTACTATAGATACTGCAGGACATTAATCGCTGAGCTATCTCAACACCATAATTATGTTTAAATTCAGGTATATTAAAGGGAATGGTGGGGGGCAGGGGCTGTATATTCTTAACTTGACTGGCTGGACATAAAAAAAACCTAAAAAAAAAACCTAACTGAATCTCAGGCGGCTGTGTATATATGTTCCAAAAACATAAGGAAAAATAAAACCATAGAAAGTCATAATCTGAGGCTCTAAAAATGGTCTTACCAAAAATACAGGCATGTTATTTAATCCCTGACACACTTCTGTAGATATATTGTCTGCTCAATTTATTTCAAGCATGCTAGCGAATCTTTCTTTAAATGCGCAGCCGAGAATGAATTCCCCCAACTGTTCGTTCCCAGTTTAAACCTGGTCATTACACAATGAAGGACATGCTGTGTTGAAGACATTATCATATAATTCTCTCTCCTGTTGGCCATAACAAACAGTAATAGCACCCTGGTTGCCATGACGGACAGCTGATGCATCGCACATAGTTTATGGTAGTGAAATATTTAGCTCATTACGCTTTATACACATCTAAAACTGTGATATAATTTAACCTTGCTTCCTCTGCTGGGCTGCGCAGTCATCGTGACAAGGCAGGCCGCGCACGCCGGCTGAAAAATAAACACCCAGCTGTCCATTGTTTGCTGTTAAGTGTTTGAGATTTAATTTTTGTTGATGATATGTGTGATAACGTGTGATACATGTTATACGTACATCATCAATTTCATTCTATTCTTTATGTTTTACTAACTATAAATGGACCCAATGGAGTTTACTTACTAAACCAGTAATTGGGAAGAATTTGACGTGGAATTTAAAAAATATTAGGCAGAATTAGCTTAGCTGGGAAAAAATAACTAAGTTCATTTTTCAGAATTTGAGGTTTGTAATTCCTTTAAATAAATAAGGATCGGGCCCAGCGGTGCCTGACAGAATAGGAATCTCCTCTACTATAACAAAGGGGTTTAGCAAATGTATTTATTTATAGAATATAACCAGGAAGGATACATAGAGATTTCTTGGATTTAGAAGTATCCTATAGAGAGATATGTTATCACCACAGCATCTGTATTCAATGTCGCTAGCCGCCTTGTCCCACTCACATTACTCTCAGCCGTACCATCCACTCTGAGAATCACCTAAGCAACATCTTAGTAGCTATCCCGAGTTATTACCGGTATAAAAGAGTTTATTTGGTAGAAAAACCCGTGAAACATACGTAGAAATAAATCCATTCTAGAACAATTGTAGGGCAGTAAAACACATCAGAGAATAACAAAAAACAAAAACCCTATGAGAATTAATTGAGATAAATTCTGTAAGATATAACCTACAACTCTGGAGTCCTCTTTGGAACTTCAGACGGATTTACGGTTATTGCAAGATTTACCGGTGGGGTTCAGTACACCCAGTAAATCTTTTTTTGTCTGCTTCTTTAGATACAAAGACAAAATCTGCTCTGAGATCTGCTGTTACTAAATCCACCATGGCTTCATTTAAATGTCCTCCCAAGCCCACGTGTACAGTTCTGTTAAAAGCAATTTCTGGATTTCAATTATATATTTTGAAATGTTCTCTGGATTTGAAGGTGTCCACACAGCACCGCAAAATTTGAAAAGAAAATAGCAGAGACAGGCGGTAATTCTATAAAGCATTGCATTTCATAGAGGTGTCTGTAAATATGTGAAATTGAGAGAACGCGTTAGCTGCAGTCCGTTAGCGCCATCTACTGATTGTCCTCAATAGTAGAATTATGGGATTTCTGCTGCAGTAGAATCCAATCCTTCATTTTTCTAGTTGAACATAAAAAATCGGAGGACTCTGTGTAATGCAACACAGCTCTTGGTACTGTCAGAAATGAATCCACAAGTGATGTGTTTACAATAGATAAAACAATTTTCACAGCGCAGATCAAAATACAGCAAGCTGCAGTAAACTAGGTGTTTGGCTGTGCTGTCATTTTATTTTAGTATTTAAATCTTTGATTTTCCATGATATGAACACAATATACTCTACACGTTTTGTGATAGAAACCAGCAGCCTAGCTCTAGTGAATGAGGGGGTTCTGCGATATACTCATACACACTGCCTCTTACTGTGAGTTTTACAGCTGTGGAGCTCTGTGATATACTCATACACACTGCCTCTTACTGTGAGTTTTACAGCTGTGGAGCTCTGTGATAGACTCATACACACTGCCTCTTACTGTGAGTTTTACAGCTGTGGAGCTCAGGGATATACTCATACACACTGCCTCTTACTGTGAGTTTTACAGCTGTGGAGCTCAGGGATATACTCATACACACTGCCTCTTACTGTGAGTTTTACAGCTGTGGAGCTCTGCGATATACTCATACACACTGCCTCTTACTGTGAGTTTTACAGCTGTGGAGCTCTGCGATATACTCATACACACTGCCTCTTACTGTGAGTTTTACAGCTGTGGAGCTCTGCGATATAATCATACACACTGCCTCTTACTGTGAGTTTTACTGCTGTGGAGCTCTGCGATATACTCATACACATTGCCTCTTACTGTGAGTTTTACTGCTGTGGAGCTCTGTGATATACTCATACGCACTGCCTCTTACTGTGAGTTTTACAGCTGTGGAGCTCTGCGATATACTCATACACACTGCCTCTTACTGTGAGTTTTACTGCTGTGGAGCTCTGTGATATACTCATACACACTGCCTCTTACTGTGAGTTTTACAGCTGTGGAGCTCTGCGATATACTCATACACACTGCCTCTTACTGTGAGTTTTACAGCTGTGGAGCTCTGCAATATACTCATACACACTGCCTCTTACTGTGAGTTTTACTGCTGTGGAGCTCTGTGATATACTCATACACACTGCCTCTTACTGTGAGTTTTACAGCTGTGGACCTCTGCGATATACTCATACACACTGCCTCTTACTGTGAGTTTTACTGCTGTGGAGCTCTGCGATATACTCATACACACTGCCTCTTATAGTGAGTTTTACAGCTGTGGAGCTCTGCGATATACTCATACACACTGCCTCTTACTGTGAGTTTTACAGCTGTGGAGCTCTGCGATATACTCATACACACTGCCTCTTACTGTGAGTTTTACTGCTGTGGAGCTCTGTGATATACTCATACACACTGCCTCTTACTGTGAGTTTTACAGCTGTGGAGCTCTGCGATATACTCATACACACTGCCTCTTACTGTGAGTTTTACTGCTGTGGAGCTCTGTGATATACTCATACACACTGCCTCTTACTGTGAGTTTTACAGCTGTGGAGCTCTGCGATATACTCATACACACTGCCTCTTACTGTGAGTTTTACAGCTGTGGAGCTCTGCAATATACTCATACACACTGCCTCTTACTGTGAGTTTTACTGCTGTGGAGCTCTGTGATATACTCATACACACTGCCTCTTACTGTGAGTTTTACAGCTGTGGACCTCTGCGATATACTCATACACACTGCCTCTTACTGTGAGTTTTACTGCTGTGGAGCTCTGTGATATACTCATACACACTGCCTCTTATAGTGAGTTTTACAGCTGTGGAGCTCTGCGATATACTCATACACACTGCCTCTTACTGTGAGTTTTACAGCTGTGGAGCTCTGCGATATACTCATACACACTGCCTCTTACTGTGAGTTTTACAGCTGTGGAGCTCTGTGATATACTCACACACACTGCCTCTTACTGTGAGTTTTACAGCTGTGGAGCTCTGTGATATACTCATACACACTGCCTCTTACTGTGAGTTTTACTGCTGTGGAGCTCTGAGATATACTCATACACACTGCCTCTTATAGTGAGTTTTACAGCTGTGGAGCTCTGCGATATACTCATACACACTGCCTCTTACTGTGAGTTTTACAGCTGTGGAGCTCTGTGATATACTCACACACACTGCCTCTTACTGTGAGTTTTACAGCTGTGGAGCTCTGTGATATACTCATACACACTGCCTCTTACTGTGAGTTTTACTGCTGTGGAGCTCTGTGATATACTCATACACACTGCCTCTTACTGTGAGTTTTACAGCTGTGGAGCTCTGCAATATACTCATACACACTGCCTCTTACTGTGAGTTTTACAGCTGTGGAGCTCTGCAATATACTCATACACACTGCCTCTTACTGTGAGTTTTACAGCTTTGGAGCTCTGTGATATACTCACACACACTGCCTCTTACTGTGAGTTTTACAGCTGTGGAGCTCTGTGATATACTCATACACACTGCCTCTTACTGTGAGTTTTACAGCTGTGGAGCTCTGTGATAGACTCATACACACTGCCTCTTACTGTGAGTTTTACAGCTGTGGAGCTCAGGGATATTCTCATACACACTGCCTCTTACTGTGAGTTTTACAGCTGTGGAGCTCAGGGATATACTCATACACACTGCCTCTTACTGTGAGTTTTACAGCTGTGGAGCTCTGCGATATACTCATACACACTGCCTCTTACTGTGAGTTTTACAGCTGTGGAGCTCTGCGATATACTCATACACACTGCCTCTTACTGTGAGTTTTACAGCTGTGGAGCTCTGCGATATAATCATACACACTGCCTCTTACTGTGAGTTTTACTGCTGTGGAGCTCTGCGATATACTCATACACATTGCCTCTTACTGTGAGTTTTACTGCTGTGGAGCTCTGTGATATACTCATACACACTGCCTCTTACTGTGAGTTTTACAGCTGTGGAGCTCTGCGATATACTCATACACACTGCCTCTTACTGTGAGTTTTACTGCTGTGGAGCTCTGTGATATACTCATACACACTGCCTCTTACTGTGAGTTTTACAGCTGTGGAGCTCTGCGATATACTCATACACACTGCCTCTTACTGTGAGTTTTACAGCTGTGGAGCTCTGCAATATACTCATACACACTGCCTCTTACTGTGAGTTTTACTGCTGTGGAGCTCTGTGATATACTCATACACACTGCCTCTTACTGTGAGTTTTACAGCTGTGGACCTCTGCGATATACTCATACACACTGCCTCTTACTGTGAGTTTTACTGCTGTGGAGCTCTGCGATATACTCATACACACTGCCTCTTATAGTGAGTTTTACAGCTGTGGAGCTCTGCGATATACTCATACACACTGCCTCTTACTGTGAGTTTTACTGCTGTGGAGCTCTGTGATATACTCATACACACTGCCTCTTACTGTGAGTTTTACAGCTGTGGAGCTCTGCGATATACTCATACACACTGCCTCTTACTGTGAGTTTTACTGCTGTGGAGCTCTGTGATATACTCATACACACTGCCTCTTACTGTGAGTTTTACAGCTGTGGAGCTCTGCGATATACTCATACACACTGCCTCTTACTGTGAGTTTTACAGCTGTGGAGCTCTGCAATATACTCATACACACTGCCTCTTACTGTGAGTTTTACTGCTGTGGAGCTCTGTGATATACTCATACACACTGCCTCTTACTGTGAGTTTTACAGCTGTGGACCTCTGCGATATACTCATACACACTGCCTCTTACTGTGAGTTTTACTGCTGTGGAGCTCTGTGATATACTCATACACACTGCCTCTTATAGTGAGTTTTACAGCTGTGGAGCTCTGCGATATACTCATACACACTGCCTCTTACTGTGAGTTTTACAGCTGTGGAGCTCTGCGATAAACTCATACACATTGCCTCTTACTGTGAGTTTTACAGCGGTGGAGCTCTGTGATATACTCACACACACTGCCTCTTACTGTGAGTTTTACAGCTGTGGAGCTCTGTGATATACTCATACACACTGCCTCTTACTGTGAGTTTTACAGCTGTGGAGCTCTGTGATATACTCACACACACTGCCTCTTACTGTGAGTTTTACAGCTGTGGAGCTCTGTGATATACTCATACACACTGCCTCTTACTGTGAGTTTTACAGCTGTGGAGCTCTGCGATATACTCATACACACTGCCTCTTACTGTGAGTTTTACTGCTGTGGAGCTCTGCGATATACTCATACACACTGCCTCTTACTGTGAGTTTTACAGCTGTGGAGCTCTGCAATATACTCATACACACTGCCTCTTACTGTGAGTTTTACAGCTTTGGAGCTCTGTGATATACTCACACACACTGCCTCTTACTGTGAGTTTTACAGCTGTGGAGCTCTGTGATATACTCATACACACTGCCTCTTACTGTGAGTTTTACAGCTGTGGAGCTCTGTGATATACTCATACACACTGCCTCTTACTGTGAGTTTTACAGCTGTGGAGCTCTGCGATATACTCATACACACTGCCTCTTACTGTGAGTTTTACTGCTGTGGAGCTCTGCAATATACTCATACACACTGCCTCTTACTGTGAGTTTTACAGCTGTGGAGCTCTGCAATATACTCATACACACTGCCTCTTACTGTGAGTTTTACAGCTTTGGAGCTCTGTGATATACTCACACACACTGCCTCTTACTGTGAGTTTTACAGCTGTGGAGCTCTGTGATATACTCATACACACTGCCTCTTACTGTGAGTTTTACAGCTGTGGAGCTCTGTGATATACTCATACACACTGCCTCTTACTGTGAGTTTTACAGCTGTGGAGCTCTGTGATGCACTCATACACACTGCCTCTTACTGTGAGTTTTACTGCTGTGGAGCTCTGCGATATACTCATACACACTGCCTCTTACTGTGAATTTTACAGCTGTGGAGCTCTGCGATATACTCAAACACACTGCCTCTTACTGTGAGTTTTACAGCTGTGGAGCTCTGTGATATACTCATACAACACATATTACTGTGAGTTTTACAGCTGTGGAGCTCTGCGATATAATCATACACACTGCCTCTTACTGTGAGTTTTACTGCTGTGGAGCTCTGTGATATACTCATACACACTGCCTCTTACTGTGAGTTTTACAGCTGTGGAGCTCTGTGATATACTCATACACACTGCCTCTTACTGTGAGTTTTACAGCTGTGGAGCTCTGTGATATACTCATACACACTGCCTCTTACTGTGAGTTTTACAGCTGTGGAGCTCTGCGATATACTCATACACACTGCCTCTTACTGTGAGTTTTACAGCTGTGGAGCTCTGTGATATACTCATACACACTGCCTCTTACTGTGAGTTTTACTGCTGTGGAGCTCTGTGATATACTCATACACACTGCCTCTTACTGTGAGTTTTACAGCTGTGGAGCTCTGTGATATACTTATAAACACTGCCTCTTACTGTGAGTTTTACTGCTGTGGAGCTCTGTGATATACTCATACAACGCATATTACTGTGAGTTTTACTGCTGTGGAGCTCTGCAATATACTCATACAACGGATATTACTGTGAGTTTTACTGCTGTGGAGCTCTGTGATATACTCATACAATGCATATTACTGTGAGTTTTACTGCTGTGGAGCTCTGCGCTATACTTATACAACGGATATTACTGTGAGTTTTACTGCTGTGGCGCTCTGTGATATACTCATACAACGGATATTACTGTGAGTTTTACAGCTGTGGAGCTCTGTGATATACTCATACAACACATATTACTGTGAGTTTTACAGCTGTGGAGCTCTGTGATATACTCATACACACTGCCTCTTACTGTGAGTTTTACAGCTGTGGAGCTCTGTGATATACTCTTACACACTGCCTCTTACTGTGAGTTTTACAGCTGTGGAGCTCTGCGATATACTCATACAACGCATGTTACTGTGAGTTTTACTGCTGGGGAGCTCTGTGATATACTCATACAACGGATATTACTGTGAGTTTTACTGCTGTGGAGCTCTGTGATATACTCATACAATGGATATTACTGTGAGTTTTACTGCTGTGGAGCTCTGTGATATACTCATACAACGCATATTACTGTGAGTTTTACTGCTGTGGAGCTCTGTGATATACTCATACAACTCATATTACTGTGAGTTTTACAGCTGTGGAGCTCTGTGATATACTCATACAACGCATATTACGGTGAGTTTTACTGCTGTGGAGCCCTGTGATATACTTTTACACACTGCCTATTAGTGTGAGTTCTTCAGCTCTGATGTACACATACACACTGCACATTGCTATGAGTTTTGCTTTGCAGTTAGTGGGCTTAGTGGGGTGAGCTGATGTGTATCGGGTGAGCTAAATTGCTCTTTCCTTTTCACATCTTATTCCCCTTATATATGTCTGCTCCTTTTATACGCCCCACTCATTTCACAATAAGATGCTTCACAGGAAACAAAGTCCTCACTATCTAGAGAATTGTGGTCACTAGTAATGACGATTAACCATAAACACTGCAGATGTTGGTAAACACACTCACTCCCACATTCCAAACCAGACCAGTAATACAGGTGATTTTTTTAAAAACAAATGTCTGTATGTGACTGTATATGTAATGTGTGTATGTGCTCTGTGTGTACTGTGTGTATGTGATTGTACATGCAATTTGTGTATGTGCACTGTGCATGTAATGTGTGTATGTGCTCTGTATTTAATGTGTGTATGTGCTCTGTATGTAATGTGTGTATGTAACCGTATATGTAATGTGTATGTGCTCAGTATGTAATGTGTGTATGTGCACTGTATGTAATGTGTGTATGTAACCGTATATGTAATGTGTATGTGCTCAGTATGTAATGTGTGTATGTGCACTGTGTATGTAATGTGTGTATGTGCACTGTGTATGTAATGTGTGTATGCAGTGGTGTATCCTGGTTTTGTGCTGCCCTAGGCATGACAAAACTCAATTTCAGAACTGAAAAATTAGAAAATGACGACTAAATAAACTAGTACCATACAGACATTAACATTGTGCTTGCCTATAACAATTGTTACCTATTTTTTCAATTTAATGTTCTTTAATGGTCTTTTGTTTCATTGTATAAACATATCTACCCGCACAAATAAATGAATGAATGGATGGAGTATATGAAGCACATTTGGATGGTTAGGATTTCTGTAGCATTCGCCATTTGCACCAAGTGTTTAGAAACTAATAATGCTACATACAGTCCATGACCAAAGCTTGTACAGTGTAACATAGTACTGAGTCAATGAATCTCTGTGACATTATCTTTGTGCGGCTGAAGGGTTCCTCCCTGATAAATTGTAGCACCTCTAGTGGCATTTAGTTTCTATTATAGATTATTCTAGATGTGATGCTGTTACCAAATCACTGTTATTATCAGGGCTTGGAATTAACGGAAACTGTGTGGCTGCAATAAGTGTAATGGAGACGGCAGACATGGTCAACGCTTTACTGAATAGAGCTCTGAGCTATGATTTTTTTAGGTGTATTTCTGATTAAATGATTCATTTTTAAATGGCTTCAATGTAATTTAAAGGTTAAGCTTGATGGACTTTGGTCTTTTTTCGACCTAGATTAGACTACTTAGTGTATTTACCTATGGTCCATCTCTGGTCAGAACCTATTAGTGAGTATTGGGTCAGGTTCAGTGTCGGCTGGTGAAGTTTAACGATGGCGGGGAGTTGTCTTGTAGGGCTTGCGATTCCCTGTTCAATAGTAACTGCATCTACAGCCATCAATAAAGAGGAGAATGGGAGTAACAGATATCGTCACAACAGACAAACTGTTGATTTTTATGACACAGTTACCCATAGTCCTTACAATGCCAATTAATTAGATTTTTATTTTACTGCAACAATAGCTGATGGTGCACTGCTCCATCTGCCCCTGTGGACCAGTCCTCTACGGTCAGTTTCCAAAACAGTGAATTTTAGAGGTTTGTGATATGTTTTCAAATTTCATCCATAAATATCAGCGTGGGAATTTTTTTTTTTTTTACTTTGCTGGATTGGAGATATTTTATTCCAGCTCATCAGTTTTAGCCTACATTTTGAAAGTCTTTCATAAATCTGTAAGTGCTTTAAAAATGTCTGAGAAATGGCATACCAACATTGGGAGGAAAGAAATTGGGATGAGTCGGTGGGCCAATTGGGCCCTGAGGAGGCAACGCCAGTGAAAAAGGTGCAGGCCCAAGCACATGGACACTGAAGAGGCCTGTCTGGCGCCCTACCCACAGGACCTTTCAGGGTTCTAGTTCCCCTTCAGAGCACAAGCGCATCAAATGACAAACTTGCATTGCACTGCCGAGGACAGTTCGAAATCAAGATGGTTTGACAGGACCAGGAAATCAAGTTGGGATATGGGTAAAAGTGCGAGTCTGAACAAAGAGAGACATTTATTTGCTGTCATTGATGCTATAAACCCAGCCGTACTGTTTGTACATTCCATTGCTGCTTAATCCAACTGCCGCTTTAAAGAAAAAAACAGAACGAACTAAGGCTGACAGCTGATATCAATATGAAACAAGTTTAAATGTTTACTTACGGGTTCCTTCATCTGTTGTGTTGTTCTGTGTGTGCATTTTGTCTGCACGTCTCTCAGGTTTTGTTGATTTGTGATAAACACAGTTTTGTTTGTGGGCAAAAAAAATTAAAAAATTATCTTTAACATTTTATCTGTATCAAGGTCAAATCGTTTGGGTAAACCACATGGAAAATCCTAGCTTGGCTTAACCTTCAGGCGTTCCAGTCTTTGGCTTTGCGTAGCCTGCTATAAAAAATACCAAATAGAAATTAACTAATGAAATCAAATCATAAATGAAGGAACTCCCCCACTGTACTAGAACAAGGTGTTTTACTTAGAAATATTTATGCATAGATTGTTCCTCCCACCGTCCATTCCTTGAATTTTGGACCCTCGCTCCACTATTTCAACTCCTTTCCTCCTCTCTTTATATTTACTACTCAGTCCTTTCTGTACAAATAAGAGGCCACATTTCTTCCGTTAGTTCAGTTACACATATTATTCAGATAATTGTTGATATTGCAGCCTCTGCCTTTTCTACGTGTATTTAGCCCCGTTTCTGGTTCAGAATCTGGCTTTGCAGATTTTAGAATCAAATCTAATTTTGAGGGCATCGACTGCATTCTCCGTGTTTTTCAATGCTAATCAATTCTATTTTCTTTAAATCATTGGTTGCTCTCCTTCACAGCAGTGTCTGCATTTGGTTAATTAGGTGCAATGCTCGTTAATTCGAGGTACTAATGATGGTGCTTTTATACTTAGGTCAGTGTTTTAACACCTTGTCATTCACATTTCATACCTCTAATTAACTTGGGATGAAATCCCCTTGCGTTGAATAGTCATTTCATTTTCATTTGAAAGGATACATTTTGATCAGCAATACATCTGTCATTGCCAGTATTTAAGTGCAGGTATAAAATATAGCGGCTTTAGTTGCTGGATACATTTGTCAGACTGGAGTTACATGCCAGATGTACCTTGACACAGTAGAAAATGGCTGGATACCACATCCAGTTAATTGCAAAATAAATATAAATAAATAAAAAAAAACAAAAAAAACAACTGTCATCATGGCGTAGACAAATTGTGGTAAAAATGTGCTGGTAATAAGCAAATTATAGCTTATGAATATGTGTGTTCACAAGGGTGTGCTAAATAGGAATATTTCCCTTAATAAAATGGGAATATTTATTGAAAATGCGACCATGAAATGCGCCATCCCTTTATGTATTAACAGATGACCTATAACACAAATTTAGAAAATGAAACAAAAATATCTTGAACAAGTGATAAATGCTATTTACAAATGTAAATTCGAATATTTATCTTCGGGGGCGGAGCCTAACTGCCGATCTGGAGATACGTACCGTGAAACAGCTCCTGACATAAGCGACACAAATAGGGGTAAATGCCCCAACAACCGGAGGGCACACCAGCAGGAGGGCATGAGACCAGGCGGGAAAACCTGGGGGCATCTAAAGACACCAAAATCGAGACAAACATTGCCCGGGAACCCGCACAAGCAACAGGGGTCTACCTACGACCGAGCCGAGGAGAGACGGCCGCTCTCCTCACTGGCAAAGCCTAGAGCAGAACCCCCAGCACACTCACTGTCTAAACCCCTATGGACTGGCGGGGTTATCCTGGTCCCCATTAAGCATCTGGGGCAGCCAGCCAAGACCTCACCTTCAGTCTGATCCAGAGGCACGGGGGAGCGGCCTTCCATTTGGCGGCCGACAGCATCCTACACAACCTGAACAGGCTGAAGACACAACAGCAACAGTCGGATCTCTGACAGCGTCTGGAGGTCTGGCAAACAGCGGCCTGACCCGATATGCCAGCACAACAGACGGCAGGAGAAAAGAACCGCAAGAGGCAGGAGGTGAGAGTAAAACCCTTGAGCACACAGCTACCGCACCCATCTACCCACACACTCCCTGGCCCACCCGGGCTGCAGACCACAGGGCTAAAAGCCTAGAGGCATCACCCACACAGACGGAGGCATAAGCACCACAAGCGACAGACGACAATGAGACCCTCCGTCACTCCCACACGTGGAGAAAACTCGAACCCCAGAGGTGACCTAGTTTGTGGCCAAGAGATGCAGGCCTGCATACCAGCCTGGGCTGGAGAGACATTTTCACCCACGCCTGCATCGCAGCAAACAGCTGAGACCCACTGATAAGCTCCTGCCGTTCCCTTAAAGTAGGCATCGGTTGAAAGGGACTTTACCCAAGGCCTCCTGAACCCATTATAAAATGGACATGTCCCGCCACACACCTAGACCGTGGAATATACCGGGCAGCACCACACTTAAGATGTTCCCAGACCACAGTGAACAACCTCACTTTGACTTAGCATGTACTCAATTTCTTATGTTCCATATAATTTTATCTAGCGACTAGATGTGTTCTTTTAGCATGTAAATTGCATAGGTTACAGGACTAGCTAGTTACTACACTACTAAACGACGAGACATGTAGGCTTTTCGTGTAACCATGTCTACACATGTTTTGTCACTGCTTTACACTCAATAGATACTAAATCGTGAATAATCTTGCTGAACCGCATACTAACTATAAAATTGTGCAAGTACTAACATACCCCTTACTGTTATGAATGTTTATAAAAAAGCATGAGTGTTGCCGTTGGGGTACCCCATGCGCGTTGTTCTTTCATATGCACTGCAAAAATAAAGAATAAAAAAAAAAAAAAAAGAATATTCATCTTCTACCAGGCTTGGCAACCACTTAATGCGAGCATCCTACAGCCTCTCCGAGACTGCGCCTCTTTAATGTAGAGACAATGTCTGTGATCTGCTTATCAATGCCTCTGCGCATGAACATCATTGTCGTTCTAGCGGTCCCTGACTCTCCTGTTTCCTTGTTGGTTCATTATTTTTGACATTACGATAAACATAGCTTTAGCCCAGCTACCCTAAACACTGGTACATACTGATATCAATTCTTCTCTGTATTATTACCACACTAGGCGTTCAAGCTTTAATCATGTTTGTGATAATAATAAGATGTGCCTAATTGTCACATAACTGCAGGTAAGAAACTAAATGGAGGGCAGTTTGGACAGAAAGTTCTGCATCAGAGTGTGCCCTGGGGAAACTTATCAACTGATATTATGACATACAGGCACACATTCTGTGCCATCCGTAAAAAGAGGAACTGGCTTGTAAATCCATTCCCAATCAAATATAAACCAGACTGTGATTTAAGCCACACATCTAAGCGAATTATACATCATGTTAACAGCAGTCTTAACTAAAGGGAGAAGTGAAAATTTGGGGCCAAAATAGCTGATCTGTTAGTTTGATCTAATATAGGAAATCTAGTTGTAACTGTCTCTGAACTCCCCAAATTTATCCTCTTTAGCAGATACCCTGAAACTCTTACCCAAACTTAACGGAATGATAAAATGCTTCGCAATTACTTCTGTAGTGTATCTTAAAATCCAACTTTTTCAACTAAGTGTCTAATTTAAAAAAAATAAACTTTAGTGAACATAGGTCCTAAAATATATTGTTCGGACATCAATTTCTTCAGTATTGTTGAGAGATATAGAAATATGTCCTTGTGGGCAGCCTGCCAGCTCAGTCTTTGACACAATGTTTTAGAAATGCAGGTAAAGATGGTACAGAACAATTAACATAAGCATTAAAATCAATGTGTGTATTATGATAATGGATTGATTATTCAGAGAAAGAATTCTAATCAGGATTAAGAAGACGTGGAACGTCTATAACTACCATATATACTCGAGTATAAGCCGACCCGAATATAAGCCGAGTCCCCTAATTTTACCCCCAAAAATTGGGAAAACTTATTGACTCGAGTATAAGACTAGGGTGGGAAATGCAGTAGCTACTGGTAAATTTCTAAATAAAATTAGATCCTAAAAAAATTATATTAATTGAATATTTATTTACAGTGTGTGTATATAATGAATGCAGTGTGTGTATATAATGAATGCAGTGTGTGTATATAATGAATGCAGTGTGTGTATATAATGAATGCAGTGTGTGTGTATGAATGCAGTGGGTGTGTATGAATGCAGTGGGTGTGTATGAATGCAGTGGGTGTGTATGAATGCAGTGGGTGTGTATGAATGCAGTGGGTGTGTATGAATGCAGTGGGTGTGTATGAATGCAGTGGGTGTGTATGAATGCAGTGGGTGTGTATGAGTGCAGTGGGTGTGTATGAGTGCAGTGGGTGTGTATGAGTGCAGTGTGTGTGTATGAGTGCAGTGTGTGTGTATGAGTGCAGTGTGTGTGTATGAGTGCAGTGTGTGTATGAGTGCAGTGTGTGTATGAGTGCAGTGTGTGTATGAGTGCAGTGTGTGTATGAGTGCAGTGTGTGTATGAGTGATGTGTGTGTATGAGTGATGTGTGTGTATGAGTGATGTGTGTGTATGAGTGATGTGTGTGTATGAGTGATGTGTGTGTATGAGTGATGTGTGTGTATGAGTGCAGTGTGTATGAGTGCAGTGTGTGTATGAGTGCAGTGTGTGTATGAGTGCAGAAAAAAGGAAGAAAAAACACAAAAAGGGATGTCTGATATAAAGACCGCCCAGAGGGTAAATACCCAGTCCAATCTCAACAGTAGTGTAGTTGCCAAAAAATAAAAAAGCCTTTATTGAAATCTATTAAAAACCTGGGTTATCAGTGATGGACAGAATAATATAGGGAGAAATATGTATGGTAGGAACAGGGCTAGTCCAGAGCCTAATAGCCAAAAGGAACCCTCACAAAAAACGGAGAGGGGATAGAAGGCAATATGTACCCCCATACATAACTCAGGTAATAAAGCAGTAGGAGAGAACAGGGAAAGGGAGAAACACACACTCCCAACCAAACAGTAGTGCTATGCTAATACCCTATCTCCTATAAAACACCTTCGTGGGTGTTCTAATCTAAATGCTGTCATATAACATCTGAAACCCCAGGTTACACACACATGCTAGAAAAACATAAATGAAAAGGTGCTCAGAGCAAAGTGCTCAAAGAGTATTAAAAACACAGAAGAACCCGACGTACGTTTCGGCGTGACCACACGCCGTCCTCAGCGGTATCAGCAGTGAGCAAAAACTGTCCGGGCGGTAAATTTATACCTTAAGCTCATAAGCTTTATTGTAATCACCTGTGATTGTGTCTAAGCTGCTCCGGTCCTCCTGCGAATGGGGCTGTGGGGGTGTGGTGTAACACACCATAGTGTCAGCCCACATTTCTATGTCAGAGGTGGCCAGAACAGAAAACTGAAGTAATCAGGTGGAAGGGAATTAACCCTTTGAGTGCCCCGCCCGGAACAGATATAAATGGATACTTACTATGTCTAAAGGGCAGTATCCATAGCTTAACAATTAACCCTTGGAATGTCCAAATTGTGTCATATAGGTCAAGTATGTGGATTGATTCTTATGGCTGTATTGTGTAGCTTTAGTACAATTAAAGAAACAACTTATAACCGTTGTGAACCAGTAAGGGATAAGTACAATGGCTATATGGGCAATCATACATAGAAGCCGACAATTATTTTATTGCCACTGTAAATAGTAACCCATTAGTTATGCAAACACAAAACAGACCCCTAAACTCTTAGACCTATAATACAAGAAAAGTGAATGGACATATGAACACCAAATATTAATAGAAATAAATAAAGAATATATACATATATACAGGCATAACTTAAGATACCATTTATTATCAGAATTATTGCAGTACTTTAAATAAACGGGGAATATGAAAACCCTTCATTTAGCCCCAGGGGAGATAGCGTTTTGAGATGGTAAATCCAAAACGCCTCTCTTTGTCTTAGTTTTAGGTCCCAGTTTCCTTTCCTAGGAGGCTGTGGTACATGTTCAAGACCCATGAACCGGATGCCTGCCGAGGAGTGATTGTGATGTAGATGTAAATGCCTTGAGACGGGTGTTTCCAAACGTCTCTTGACAGAATTTACATGTTCACGTATCCTTAGCCTAAAGTGGCGAAAAGTCTTGCCTACATATTTTAGGCCACAGGAGCAAGACAGTAGGTAAACTACTCCTGTTGTGTTACAATTAAAGAAGGAACGTGGTTTGAAATGCATTCAGCCCTTGCTGTCAGAGGCCCTCTTGGTAATAAACGGGCATGCACTGCAGTGACCACATTGGAAAGAACCCATTGGTAGGTATTTTTGAAAATAACCTGACGGGGACGTAGTTGAGAGGTGACTAGGTGCTAGGATATCTCTCAAGTTTTTGCCCCTCCGTGCTGTAATTGAAGGGAGTGATGGCAGAATTTCCTTCAGATGCTTATCTGATAGGAGGATAGGCCAAAAATTTTTAAAGACATTCAGCATAGTGTCCCATCCTGCATCATATGTACCGATGCAGCGTATTTTATTTTCCTCAGTCTTACGACCCCCATCTGTAATTAGGGTTTCCCGTTCAGTGTGGATTGCGCACAGATAGGCTCTTTTCAGAACCCTATTTGGGTAACCTTTGGCCTTAAACATGTGATGCAGCTCATTTGCTTTTAATTTGAACTCCTCCATCGTGGAGCAGTTTCGTAGAAGTCTCAAATATTGGCCTATTGGGATACCGGATTTGAGTGATATGGGGTGATGACTAGACCAGCATAGCAGGTTATTTGAGGCTGTCTTCTTTCTGTACAAGGTTGTTTCAATTTTGCCTTCTTTAGATACCTGTAGTGCTCAAGAGGGCCTATGACAGCAAGGGCTTAATGCATTTCAAACCACGTTCCTTCTTTAATTGTAACACAACAGGAGTAGTTTACCTACTGTCTTGCTCCTGTGGCCTAAAATATGTAGGCAAGACTTTTCGCCACTTTAGGCTAAGGATACGTGAACATGTAAATTCTGTCAAGAGACGTTTGGAAACACCCGTCTCAAGGCATTTACATCTACATCACAATCACTCCTCGGCAGGCATCCGGTTCATGGGTCTTGAACATGTACCACAGCCTCCTAGGAAAGGAAACTGGGACCTAAAACTAAGACAAAGAGAGGCGTTTTGGATTTACCATCTCAAAACGCTATCTCCCCTGGGGCTAAATGAAGGGTTTTCATATTCCCCGTTTATTTAAAGTACTGCAATAATTCTGATAATAAATGGTATCTTAAGTTATGCCTGTATATATGTATATATTCTTTATTTATTTCTATTAATATTTGGTGTTTATATGTCCATTCACTTTACTTGTATTATAGGTCTAAGAGTTTAGGGGTCTGTTTTGTGTTTGCATAACTAATGGGTTACTATTTACAGTGGCAATAAAATAATTGTCGGCTTCTATGTATGATTGCCCATATAGCCATTGTACTTATCCCTTACTGGTTCACAACGGTTATAAGTTGTTTCTTTAATTGTACTAAAGCTACACAATACAGCCATAAGAATCAATCCACATACTTGACCTATATGACACAATTTGGACATTCCAAGGGTTAACTGTTAAGCTATGGATACTGCCCTTTAGACATAGTAAGTATCCATTTATATCTGTTCCGGGCGGGGCACTCAAAGGAATGGAAGAATGAGACAGCGCTTACTTAACTTATAGGCAGCAACCTTAAAAGGAATCCCTCAAACCCTTTAAAATAAGACAAGAAAAACAATAAAAAAGGCTGCGCCACAATCAGTAATAAAAAGTCCAGTTAAAAGGCAAAAGTCCAAATATATACCAGCTCTGGGGTGAAGCGCATACAGCGGTTTAATCCCCGCTTGTGGAATTCCATTTGAAAAAGTCTTCTTGACGAAACGCGTTATGGATATCTAATATTGTGTTCTTTTATATATATTAAAGTATTTTTGGTCATTTTATTGTGCCAATTACCTTTTTTATAGACACATAATCTATTTTACCCTGGCTTTTTAGTATTATCTTATTCACCTTTTATTGGTTTTATGTAAAACCTCTGAAATACATCTTTGGAAGTTTCCTGTACCTAAAGAAATCCTTAGGTGGGGATAAATCCACCCACGCTGTCATCACAGAGCAGTTGGTCTGCTCTTGTCTTGTAAGTACATTCTTTTATTCTTTTATCAATATTACCATACAGTGAGCACTATTGGTTGTCTCTTTTTATCCGAGAATTGGACAACAGTGACGGAGAGGAATCCATTTATATCCCACAAGCGGGGATTAAACCGCTGTATGCGCTTCACCCCAGAGCTGGTTATTAGCTCTGGCAAATGTGAGTTTTATATTATTACTCCTTTACGTCTATATTTGAATTTTACATACTGCACCATTGGTTGTCCTTCTCTCTTTTTATCTTTCATATAAAGTGGATCCACTGCAATAGTAGAAGACCTCATCACTAAAGACCATTTGTAAGGATAATATATTTGGACTTTTGCCTTTTAACTGGACTTTTTATTACTGATTGTGGCGCAGCCTTTTTTATTGTTTGTCGGGGCACTCAAAGGGTTAATTCCCTTCCACCTGATTACGTTCAGTTTTCTGTTCTGGCCACCTCTGACATAGAAATGTGGGCTGACACTATGGTGTGTTACACCACACCCCCACAGCCCCATTCGCAGGAGGACCGGAGCAGCTTAGACACAATCACAGGTGATTACAATAAAGCTTATGAGCTTAAGGTATAAATTTACCGCCCGGACAGTTTTTGCTCACTGCTGATACCCCTGAGGATGGCGTGTGGTCACGCCGAAACGTACGTCGGGTTCTTCTGTGTTTTTAATACTCTTTGAGCACTTTGCTCTGAGCACCTTTTCATTTATGTTTTTCTAGCATGTGTGTGTAACCTGGGGCTTCAGATGTTATGACAGCATTTAGATTAGAACACCCACGAAGGTGTTTTATAGGAGATAGGGTATTAGCATAGCACTACTGTTTGGTTGGGAGTGTGTGTTTCTCCCTTTCCCTGTTCTCTCCTACTGCTTTGTTACCTGAGTTATGTATGGGGGTACATATTGCCTTCTATCCCCTCTCCGTTTTTTGTGAGGGTTCCTTTTGGCTATTAGGCTCTGGACTAGCCCTGTTCCTACCATACATATTTCTCCCTATATTATTCTGTCCATCACTGATAACCCAGGTTTTTAATAGATTTCAATAAAGGCTTTTTTATTTTTTGGCAACTACACTACTGTTGAGATTGGACTGGGTATTTACCCTCTGGGCGGTCTTTATATAAGACATCCCTTTTTGTTTTTTTTCTTCATTTTTTCTACAATTTCCAGGGTTACCCCCTTTTAACCAGTCCA
The DNA here is from genome assembly GCF_036172605.1 of Pelobates fuscus. Taxonomy (NCBI): domain Eukaryota; kingdom Metazoa; phylum Chordata; class Amphibia; order Anura; family Pelobatidae; genus Pelobates; species Pelobates fuscus. The sequence goes on along the minus strand of NC_086319.1, from coordinate 18,074,501 downwards.
GGTGACCTCTATACTCTGGAGGCTCGGCAGGGGGATACGGGAGTGTCTTTTCCTCCCCCTCCACTTTCCAGCCTTTTGAGTTTCCTTTTTCTTGTTATTTGTGTATGAGTGCAGTGTGTGTATGAATGCAGTGTGTGTGTATATGAGTGCAGTGTGTGTATGAGTGCAGTGTGTGTATGAGTGCAGTGTGTGTATGAGTGCAGTGTGTGTATGAATGCAGAGTGTGTATGAATGCAGTGTGTGTGTATGAATGCAGTGTGTGTATGAATGCAGTGTGTGTGTATGAATGCAGTGTATGTATGAGTGCAGTGTGTGTATATGAGTGCAGTGTGTGTGTATGAATGCAGTGTGTGTATGAGTGCAGTGTGTGTGTATAAATGCAGTGTGTGTGTATGAGTGCAGTGTGTGTATGAGTGCAGTGTGGGTGTGTGTGTGTGTGTAGCTGAGCCTTGGTGGGGGGTGGGCAATTTTATAATTTTTTTTATTATTTTAATAATTTTTTATTATGATTATTTTTTATTATTATTATTTTTTATTATTTTTTTTAATTGAATTATTATTTTTTATTTTTTTATTTTATTTTATTTAATTTGTTTTCGTCCCCCCTCCCTGCTTGATACATGGCAGGGAGGGGGGCTCTCCTTCCCTGGGGGTCCAGTGGCATTGGCAGTTCAGTGGGGGAGGAGGGGGCTGGCAGAGCTGTTACTTACCTCTCCTGCAGCTCCTGTCAGCTTCCTCCTCCTCCACGCCGGTCCGTGTAGCTCCTCTGTCAGCTCACAGTGTAAGTCTCGCGAGAGCCGCACTATGACCCCGCGGCTCTCGCGAGACTTACACTGGGAGCTGACAGAGGTGCTGAACGGACCGGCGTGGAGGAGAAGGGAGCTGACAGGAGCTGCAGGAGAGGTAAGTAAACGCTCTGCAGCCCCCAGTCTGTATTATCACAATCTAAATTCCTGTAATACAGACACTGACTCGAGTATAAGCCGAGTTGGGGTTTTTCAGCACAAAAAAATGTGCTGAAAAACTCGGCTTATACTCGAGTGTATACGGTATGTAAAATAACTTAAACGGTTAATATATGTTGAGATTTTTTTAAAAAAAAAAGTTCTGCATTTATTTTATATTTTTTTAAAAGCAGAATACGTGTGGATAAATGAATATGCGTGGGGACAGTGTATCGATCCAAGGAGTAATCTGATTGCCAATATGGGGTCAATAATATTTTTTCCTTTTATGGCAAAAGTGGGAAACACTTCATTTTAGGATCTCATATTCTTTTTGGATTAGAGCATTAAAAACATAATAAAATGATGCAAGAAAAGTTGGTCCTGATGCTCTTTTTAAACTAGATTATAATGTAACGCTCTAAATATGTCCTCTCCCCGCAAGTAACAATGACACGCAGGGCATTCAAAACTGCACTTCTTTTATACCTTGCCCCAGGCAACGTGGTTTTTATTCCAAACAGAATAAATCGAATAACTCACTTTTTCTCCATTGCCGAGTCTCACTCAACATTGCTGCGACCTCCTCCTCACAATTGCGTCATGCCTCCAGGATGATAGACCAATCCAATGCTCCTCAAAGAGGAGTGTTGGGGAACATAGGCACATGCACGGTGCTCGCCACGATAGGCCTACGGTTCTATACAACAAATCTCTATGGCTTACCATGATGGCACTGCGCATGCGCGCTTGACTTCACAGTGTGTTACGATATGAGAGCCGTGAATTAAGATCCACGGCTCTCGTACCCAGAGTGAAGGGGGCAGGGCAGGTCTGCAGGCGCTATAACAACTTCAATAAGATAAGAAGTTGTTAAAGTACCTACTGTGTCCCTTTGAGGATTTACCCCCTGCTGTAATCTGCATCCTTAACATTCGCCCAAGTGCCTAGTACTTAACTCTCTCCGACACAGTTCCAAGTCTCTTATTTGACAAAAACATATGTATAGGATTTTATCTCTGGAGAACCAGGAAAGAATAGGACAGTAGGACAAAGATTACAGAAATTGTGCTGTGAATCCTTATAGATCAATTAGAAACTGACAGATGCTTCCGGCCCGTCTATAAAAAATAAACCTCTTCTGTAGCTAAATGCATTCCTATAAATGCTACATCATCGTAATGTATATCATACCAATACAAACTGCACTGTAATAAGAACATCTTTCAAATAGCTTGCATCCAACCCAGGCTTATTCTAAATAATATGCATTCTCAATATATCTATCTCTTTATGCGTTGCTTCTTCTGCAAATGTATTAAAAATACCATATTCATTTTACACTCCAATTTTCTGTAAATATCTTTTCCACATACTGAGCTTCCTAAACAAATTTATCACAATATCAGATACATTTCAGCACTCCAAAAACACACACATGGAATTATCTTCCTTTGTCTGATGGAGGCAGATTCTTTCAGAATAAAAGAGATATCACGGTGATAATGGTATTTGCTAGCCTGGGGTTTTGCCCTCTATGAAAAATGGATGTTTTATACAATTTCATCCTCTCCTGTAAGTGGATGCGTTTTTGTATCATAGCATGCTTTTACAATGTTCCAACATATATTTTCAAAATTGTCTATACCTTGCGTTGGCTAGCTATCCATCTGTTCAGCAGTTTTCAATAATAAACCCCCCCCCCCCAAAAAATGAATATTTCTAACTAACTTTGAGCATATTGGCTATTGAACACCATGGGGTAATTAAAGAACTCCTTACTGTTTCCTGTATTGTGGAATGCTGGGAGCTACTCTGCAAATCCTGGACTCTGATTGGCTCATAATCTCTGGAGCCTTATGTCTTATCAGATACTGTTACTGAGATACATTTCCAAGATGGCCACCTCCATGAAATGTTGACAGATCTTCAAGTGACGATCCCCGCTAAACTTACTATAACTTATACATGATGGGTAGATATATGGGGGAGGGATATTATTAAAATAAGAATCTCCTGCGGAGGTACCCCAAATTGTCAGTTTCATTATATAAAGTGTTGCTATGATACTGTGTCTATTAGATAATAAAATGATAAGAGTGAATCCTTCAAGCAAACTGTATCAGCAGAAAAACTTAATAAGATCCTTGAAATTTGATTTCTATAGCTAATAAAAAAAACAAAAAACTCTTCCTTAGACATGTTATCATGGATGCAGATCATCGGTTTATCAGGACCACGGACGATGCTCTTTACACATCTCAGTACTGGAATCGACCAAGGGTTAACGGTCTTAACTCTACCAAGAACAGAACTTTGAATCCAAACTGATTGTAAATATAGAACATTAACCCAAACCTGTGCATCACACATTTATATATTTCAAAGTTGACTCAGTCTAACAAACAGCAAATTTGAACCCAACAATCATTACAAATACTGTGTATCACGTGTCAGCATATCCCATACATGTTCTGTTCAAAAGGATTCCATCTGCACTTGGCTGAAACAGATTACATGTGTATCACTCCAAGACACATTCAGAGCACCATTTATGTGAGCCAACCCTAATCTAGACACTATATATGGCTCTGCACACATCGGAATCTCATTTTTTAGATTTAACAGACACACAGTTCTATTCACTAAATCGTAGTAAATTCAAGAAAACTTTAATTGAATTTCACATTTTAGATCGAAATAGTCAAACTGGATGCATAACTGGATACTTTTTCCATTTCAGCTATTTTTGCCTTACATTTGGGATTCAGTAGGAAATAACAGACAGAAATCTATTCCCTAAATCAAGAATTGTGCTTAAACTGCAAAGAGGGACTGAGGAGTGCTGGGGAAGTAGAAGAGTTGGAGACATTTTGCATTTTGTCCTAAATTTTCTAAGTTTCTGCAAATTTCCAATTTATGTCTCCTGGAGTTGTGCCTTTCCGTTTTGCATAATTAAAGGAGACATAAAACAATTGAGTATAAAACTTCGGTTAAACAAAACACAAAAACAGTAAAACAACAGCACAATGTCAAATGCAATATAGTATATATTCCAAGTTTAAAATATTTTATGTCAATATTTTATGTCATCAATTAGTATAAAGTTATATAATTTTTTTTACCCATTTTCATGTGTTGGCTGGCTAGCTGGTCAGTCACCCGAATCACAAAACAAACAAAATAGCTCACCCTTTGCCTGTTTCATTAGTTTCATGATACATCCATATGGCAATTCAGGATTCTGGATGTATCACAATTCGTCTGAAACCAAAATTATGAATCTGCTGAATAATCCTGCCCTTGTAACATCCACAGTTTTTAAGATTATATTTCCATTCCAGTAAATAAAATCATTTTAGTTTTTAATGATATTAAAAGGCAGATTTGTCTGATTTCGCGATAAAATGGGTTAAAGGTTACCTTTAAACCCTGGTTACTGTCAAGCAGACACCATCAAACTGTGAGTTAACCCCTAAGGTAACATGACTTATTTTTTTTACAATAGAAAATCTATCCATTTACGTACCTGTACGTCGAATATACATTAATGGCTTAGATTCTTCAAAGCTCTCAAAGGTGAGATGAATTGAAGGATTATTGCTCAAAGTCATATAGGAATAAATTACATTCTCACTTCTCGCCACAAACAAGTAATTCTCTGCACATACAGAAATGCAGTAGGTGTGACGGAGAGTGTTAATATACCCTTACAAGCTACGAAGAGATTGTCTTTCTATGAGACCAGAACTTAGTGAATATTGGTTCATGAATCCTACATAATCTCACAAGAGACAATGCCTACCATAAGGTACACAGTTAATTGAACTGACATGCTAAATTTAAACCTTGAATTAACTCTGGATTGATGTTCTGGCAACATACTTACAGCCTTTAAAATTTTACGAAAAAAAAAAAAAAAAAAGCAGCTAACTCAATGAGTAGCCAATGATTAGAACTCTGGCAGGCCCCAAAGATGACAATAATAAAAATCAAAGATTCTGGAGGGTGGGTCTTGACCGCTATGCTGGACAGATGCATTGTAATCCTTAGACTTTTTGTCTTTCTAGCTACTTACGATGCAAAACAGCTCAACATTTATCTCCCGGCTAGGGTCCTCTACTATAAGAAGTGCTGGTTTCTTATCTGAATATATTTCTCATGGGTTATAGTCCATCTGCATGGAAGCTGCAGCTCTCCTGATCATGGCCTAACCCAGGCAGCACGTTCATTGAAGTACTGGTCTGCTGAAGTATTGTCCTACCACCCCATGTCATCACCTTATTTCATTTGGACCAGAGGGTGCAATCCTGATCTCATTTGTATTTGCTGACCTTACCTGCACTTTTGGCAGACATTCAAGATGGTCACTGACTCCCTGTCTGAGTGACCACAGATGGGGAGCAGGCCCAAGTGGCTGCATTCATCTGCATCTTTGGTGCCATATGGTCCAGGTTCTGGGCTAAATTAGATCAGCGGGCCTTTAGCAAGCCATCTCCTTAGTTTTACATGCTGCACCTCGAACAGAAGAACCAGGTCTGGACCCTAAAGTCACCACCACTGCCCATTACTCATCGAGGACATGGACCTTCCAGAATTTTTATTCTGTGCACTGAATGAACCTTTGGTCGCTTTCTTGCAGATGTTGCTCATATATTTCTGGATGTACTACAAGTCTCCTCCAAAACATCACAAGATACAAGCAACAGCCAGTTTAGTGGGGTTCATGTTGGGCTCTGGTCTCTGACCAGATTTGACAGAGGAGACATTTAGAAACTCTCACCACTCATATTGCTCTGAAAGCCTGGTGTCTGATTGAGAACATTTTCCAGTACAGACAATCAGATGATATATAGTTTTACACAACCAGTGCAGGGCGTTTTCCAGCACAAGGTCTCGTATGTTGGTTTTGTCTATTTTATTTCAGCTTTTTTTATTTTATTGTGTCTTATCCATCTCTATTCTATAGATGTGCAATTCATTTTATTTTTAATTTACTAAGTGTCCGAATTCTGCAATTTGGAAGTGCCCGAAATTCCGAATCGATGGGAAATGTATCAAAATGAAAATGAACGGATTCATAACTAACTGAAATTAATCATTTAGGATTTGTTCATTGTGACGAGGATAGCAAATTTGTGACTTACCTTCTCAACAACTGAACAGGTTTTTCTTCATTTTTATCTGTTCATAGCTCCCTAATTTGTTTTCCTTAAAAATGGAAATCCCAAGTAAAGATAAAAAAGAAGGGAGAAGATCGAAATTAGGAAAATTACTTTTGTTAATTTTGATCTTTCAGCAGTTTAGCAGATAACTCCTAAATTGGTAGTTGGTAACTTAATTTCCCATCATGGGAATAATGGTCATCCAGATGTCAAAAACGGCTGAACTCAAAGCGGCTCCAGAGGCTGTCTATTAGTCATCTTAAGATAGTTTATATGTTCCTACCAGACAGCCGCTAGAGGGACATCCAGCTTGTTAGGTAAGTTTTGGTTGCCTAACTGACGCTGGACGTCCTCACACTGTGCATGAGGACATCCATCATAGCACAAGCGTATCATTAAACGAGCTTGCACAATATTCAAGGCACTAGGACCCTGCAGGGAACACGGAAACATTAATCCGGCAGGGATAGCACTCAGTGGGCCAGCTAAAATGATTGACAGGCAGCCTGGTGTGCATTGACCAATACATTCTTTTCTGAATTTACATGCTCCTTTAGGGCAGTGCTAATGACTCAATCCCCTTAACCCCCTTTACTCCCCTCCCCCCTGATCTTCATGGTGCCAGAGTTGGGAGGCACGTTAAAGTTTAAGGTGGGGGATGGTATGACATTTCCAGTACCAACACAGAGATACATAGAGACAGAGTACAGGGGAAAGTAAATGATTTTAACATTGTTTTGCAGGTTGCTTTTATTTGCCAGTAATATTTTCACACTTTAATGCTATAGCTTCATTGTGATTTTTGCTAATTGAAACACAAATTAAAAAAAAAAGACCAATACTAATTTTTGCAAATGTGTTATTCACTTGCAGCTCATTTTCAGTTACTTATTTTCTATTGCAGTTGTTTAGTGCACACCTCACAAAGGGGGAGATTTAGCAAGGGTAAAATAGGTGCTATTCTGGGGCAGAGAGGTATCTAAGTAGCGATACACTTGGAAACCAATAGAATGCTTCTCTCAACATCAATCAGCAATTTGCACTGAAAAAAAAATCCCTTTCGTTTTTTTAGGTGACATTCACAGAATGACAAAACCTCCACGTATAAAACAAATACATTCTTTGCCTGGCGACTTACAACATACAATAATGGATTATTGGACTCATTATCAGCGGAAGTAATGTTTCATGCAGCCAGGAATTTCTGCATAAAATCCGATTACAATGTGCAGCAGTGAGAGAATGCGTCTAATACTTCTCACAGTCACTAAGCTTGTTTACAAATGGGCCTCTTAGCCACACAACCCTTGATTGAAGAGCATCCCAATATTTGTAACAGGATTGTGTCTGGGAACATGAGTTGTGAATATAAAAATAGACATAAGCCTGCTTTGAGGGACTTGCGCATTCTGTATTCAACAAGAAACATTTTTTTAAATTCAGTCCTATGAAGTTCCCCGAGGTTTGTAGTGAAAATGATCAGAAAGAACAGAAGACATTAAAAAAAAAAAAGGTTTGAGAGATTACCTTTCTTCCTATCCCTATGGGCAGGAATACAACGTAACAAATGATAGAAAAAGCTGACGATACAGACAGCATTGCTTTATATATTCTGAAAAGCGCAAAAAGAAAAAAAAGTTTTGGCCAGTGGCCTATTCACTCTGAATTCCAAACTGATTATTATTTTGTGCCGTTAGCCAGGGATGTGAAAGAATACTTTTGTGTGTGTGTGTGTGCGCGTTGTGTGAATGTCTGAATATCTGGCCAAAGGGTTGGTGATCGGTAACATCAGTGGAAAAAATCAGAAACGTATCCTGCAAGTTTAAGTCAATTTGGGGTTTTTGAAAGTTCTTTGTACTGTCATTTCGCGGCCTTTGAGTTCTTTGATACTTTCATGGCAATGAACGCTGCTTTTGTTTTTTTCTTGGAATAAAAAGAAAGTGCGTTGCTGGCATGTGAAAAATACCACTAAATATATTTTAAAAGATATGTAGTGGACATTCTACTACAACAGCGCAGTGTTAATTTTGTCGACTAACAATTTCAGTCACATTTTAGTCGACTAAAACAAGACTTAAACTAAAACAATTCAGATTTCTAAAATACAACTAACACTAAAACAGCATTTTAGTCAAAAGACTACGACTCAAACAAAATGTGCTGCCAAAATTAACACTGCACAGAGGGGCGGTGGAAGGGGCAAAAGAGACAGACTATGGCGTGGGAGAGAGACACATAGAGGGGCTGGGATGACACAAAGAGATACAGAAGGGCTGGAGAAGGGGCAAAAGAGACAGAGGCTTTAACTAAACCCATGATTTAGCCTAAAACTAGACTAAAACTAAAACAATCTAAATGACTAAAATACAATTAAAACTAAACGGCTTTTTTAGTCAAAAGTCTATGACTAAAACTAAATTGAAATTTGTTGCCAAAATGAACACTGCAACAATGTGTATTTTTATGACAAAAACATTCCTGGATAGAAGTGCTATCAGTCATAGTTTTTCTGAATATTACCAAAAGTGCAAGGATAAACAGCAAATAAGGAAATAAACCCCATTTTTATACATGTTTAGTAACAGCCTTTATTCTTGCCAAAGCCGCTATATCTCCATCATTATACTTGAATATCCTGCAATAGACGACCTCCGACATCTCCTTCATTTCGATAAAACAAGGCGATCAAACTTCAAAAAGCACCCAGGAAAGTGATTTCCAGCCAGGAAAGTTCAGTCGCTGTTACGATACGTGACTCTTGGGCTCAGTCACTTTTATCAGCAGTGATTTAATTAGTCCAACTGTTGGATTGATATATATTTTTATTCTGTATATTTCTATTTGGATTGACTAGGTATACCGTTTCCTATTTTCACTTTGCAAGCGTGCCTGGCACTTCAATGAAATGGTTTTTTTTCACAGCATCAAAAAACCTGACATAGTGTTTATATCTATCGTATATATTTTCCTCTTGCTTTCTTTTTTTGTCTGAAACTATGATTAATGCTGATCTGCATTCTGACTGTAACACGGCTGGAACGGCAGGAATTATGATAATAATCGTCAAGGAACCTGAGGAGTCTACAGTTCTGAAGTTATGTCAAGCAAGTGGCACTTTGTAAGACTGATTGCTGAGCCCTGGATGACATTTTTGTTTAAAAAGAAGCTATTTATTTTCTCGTGGCTTAGCCTGCGCGCTAGGAGAACAATAGAGTTTTTGTGTTTTATTTATTATTATTTATTTTTTGTTGTATTTTTCTCACCAGATGTTATTTTTTTGTGTATGTATTTTTTTTACTTCTCTTTCCTTAAGAAGACTAGGAAATTCTCTATATCTGTAGAGTAATGTATCATATTATTCCAAATATATAACTTAAACCTTAAAGGTAAATTATGAGCACCAAAACCACTACATCTTAACACTTTGGATATGGTGCCTAGGTGCCGCTACTTTGTATTTGACAATATAAACCATAAGATAGATGAGTAATTAAAATTTTCCAAGATCATGCATCTAGTGGAGTTCAGGTGATGAAGCCGGACTTAGTCATACCAATATGAGGGGCATCAGCGCCTGGGAAGACCCAAATTAGAGTCAAATTAATAAAAAAAATGGTTTGCCCCCTAACCAGGGAGTGCCACAAGGGCATTGCTCTTATCATCATGACGGAAGCAATGGTTGCTTTAACAGATTATAGTTTTGAGCCTAATAATTCTCAAAGATGACATCATCTCCATGAATGTATTGTCCTAATCTACAACATCCCTATAAATATTGTATTTTGTGTCACAGCAAAGGACTTTCTGGGGTATACTGGCCTAAGGTCGGACGTGATGAGTGCTGTACTTTATCTGCTTATCCTATCTGTTGGTGAGGGCATTTACAATTATAATTTTTTATATCTATGTAGCACCAACATATTCCACAGCACTGTACAATAGGTAAATAAGGTAAACACTAAATTCTAACAAAACGTGATAGACATACTGGAAAAATAGATAATGAGAGCCCTGTCCAAATGAGCTTACAATCTAATGAACATTGAAGTCAGAAGGCATTGAAGACAAAGAAACTCCTTGCTACACATTTCTTCAAAGTTCTAAGCACAGACTGTGTCCTTCAGCTCTTTGGTGAGGAAACATGAGAGGTAAGGGGAATTTATTATCAGTGCTATTCACAATTTTAGATAATTTAGGCCTCAATTTAATATTTCTGTATAAGTTTTTTTCAAATAATTTAATATTTTCGGATATACATTTAAAACTAAACCTTTACTCAGCAATTTGGAGAATTAACCTATGTGCATAATTCATAACCTGAAGGTTGTAGATAATTCACTTTATTGACCTTTTTCTAAAAATACTTAAAGTATTTTCAGACAAATGGATGGAAAAAGCTTTTATTTCCATTATTTTCCATTTGCCTGGTGCTTGGGATGCCTGGCTGCCTAATGGCAATCTAAAAGCAAAAATATATATAAAAAAATATATAAAAACCCTACATCACTAAATTGGTGTCCATTTTGTACGAAATAGCATTATATTGAAACATTCGTTTTGGCTGTAAATTGGGACCCGATCTCGCTGTCTCGGGACACAGATGATAAGATTCCAGTTTCCAGCCCTTAGTAGAAAAGTGAAACTACACACTTTTAATGAGGGCGATTCGTTTCCTAATTCTTGGCATAACCTTCTTGTGACGATATATCAGCTAGCACTTGTTATCCGTCTTCTGTCACTCAATTAGTGATCCTCAAATCATAGTGATGATCAGTGAAAGATTTTATATCTATATCGCATGATTTTCCCCGGTCCGCTTCGCACGGATTTTGAGCCTTGATGGTTATTTATATTATTAAGTTTTCAAGAGTCATAAAAACTAGGCGTTGGTAAAAAGATCCATCCAAGGGGAGATATGGACAGGAGTGAGGAAGTCAGATATTACAGTCAGAGTTTTTTTTACATTTTCTGATACATGTCACACAAGACATAGAGAAATGACATCATGCAGTTATGGTGAAGGGTCATGACCAGTTACATGCCACACATTATAGTAACTTGTATCGTATGGAAGGTTTGTATAGTTAAGCTCACGGAGGATATAGTTGTATAAATTATCAAGATTCTGAGAGGCGAGCAAGGAAAGAGTTTGTGTGAGATTTTTACAAGTACAATGTGCAGCCTCTCTGCATATTCCATCCGGAACAATATATTACAATCTAGCTCCAGTCTAAACAGATAACACTCCAGGCCATCTAGTTTAGAAGTAGGCTACACGTTGGCCATGTTACAATGCAACAGGTCTCCTTCCTCTTCTGGTTCATCCCAGCTACAGTAACTCTGAGTCACAGACTGAATTGGCTAAATTTCATGACAGTGATAGGGATAGATTTGGCAACACCCCAAGATTTATTTTGCAACAAAAGAATAAAATATATATTTAATCTGTTGTCGTGGTGATAAATTATTATACATGCATGTTAGAATAAAACATGGTGTTTTGATTAGTTCTGCAGTTTCCTACCCCACGTTATTGATGGATAGAGCAGAGAGAAATGCTGCTGAGATCCTGAGCTACTAATCATGTCAAGATTTTAGGGCATTTTTCCAAATGCCCAATTTCCGTAGTGTAGAAACCACAGACATACTTAATCTGCTCTAATGGGATTTCTGACATCACCCAGGTAACGGATCGCCTGGCACCCCGACTGGGTACCTCCGTTGAAGGATGCTCCTAGCGCTTCATGAGGGCTCCAAGCACTCCAGCCGACACCATAACCACCATAGACTCCTCCAGAGAGCAAGGCAGGAACAAGCTCTTACAAGAGCTTAATAGTGAATTAGCAAGGGAGTATGACAAGCATAGAAATCCCTTGTAGCAGATTCCCCCAATAAGAGACGGCACTCCAAATTGAGGATGAAGTAGAACTGACAGAGCTGTGGGTTTATTGTTCTTATATACACATTCTTCCACATTAGTACCACCCACAGGGCTTTTGTAAAACAACCAATAAACACGTACAATACACTCAGAAACTCCCACACAAAATCCTTGTGACAAGACCAATCTCGCCACATTGCATTTGAGGAGCCTGGTTGCCCGCCTGTTGCCTCTGGACTATGACCCCATGTTAAAAAGCTTGATTTTCCCTTGCAAAGACATGAAAGCCAGGTCCTTCGGTACTTGCCCTATTTGAATAGTGATACCCCAGATAGCTATGCCATGGAACCCATTCGTATAATGAAAGACTATGTGAAAGACTTTGGCTCCATGGCAATTAAACTGTATGTATGTTACCTGAGCGCCATTCAGTAATAATGTGCGCTCAGATCTAAGCTATCTTGGGATATGTTGAATGTACCTGTTTTATGCAATGGCTGCAGTTATATATTTTTATGTATTTTATTGTCTTTTGCTGCCATGTGTTCAATGGAGTTTTGCCTCTGTCCCTGGAGATAATTGGATTACTTCCCAAATATTTCAAGGATAGAAGACTCTGTGGAACTGGTTTTGGGCAGGAAAGCCATGCTTCATTTGGTCACAAAGGACTACGATCTATCTTTTGAACCACTGGACCAATTTGTATGATATTGACGTATGTTTGTATTTGGAGTATGCTGATTCTGAAAATGTGAATGTGATGCATACTTTTAAAGTTATGAATAATGTGGAAAAACTGTATTTCTCTGTCTGTGATAATTACATTACCCATTGTGTAAGGTAATTGTATCACAGGCAGAGGGGAAGATTTTGTGTGGGAGTGTCTGAGTGTATTGTACATGTTTATTGGTTGTTTTCCAAAACCCCGTGGGTGGTACTAATGTGTATATAAGAACAATAAACCCACAGCTCTGTCTGTTCACTGCTTGATCCTCAACACGGAGCTTTGTCTCGTTCTTGGGGGGATTTACTGTATGCTGTTCCAGTTTGACTGCTAGGAGTGTAAACCTATTTGCATGTTTTTTCCTATTCGGCTGTTTACAGCATTCGTATGGTTCCGGTTCAGCTGTTTACGGCATTCATATGCTTCTCCGGTTCGGTGGATTGGTGTCTACAGTAGCTGTGCCTGTGTCTCTGGAAGGGAAGATCTACTAAATGATGGTTTAACCCCTTTATGCCTGGGGGTGCCGTTACAATCCTCCCCTCTGCCTGTGATACAACTACCTTACACAATGGGTTAATATAATTATCACAGGCAGGAAAATACACAGTTTTACACAATATTCATAACTTACTAAAAGTATGCATCACATTCACATAAACTTACATTTTCAGAATCAGCATACTCCAAATACCAACATACGTAAAAATCATACAAATTGGTCCAGTGGGTCAAAAGTTAGATCAACATCCTTTGTGACCAAATGAAGCATGGCTTTTCTGCCCAAAACCAGTTCCACAGAGTCTTCTATCCTGGAGATAATTGGGAAGTAATCCAATTATCTCCAAGGACAGAGACAAAACTCCATTAGCCACATGGTAGCAAAATACATTAAAATATATAACTGTGCAGCTATTGCATAAAACAGGTACATTCATATCCATATCCCCAGATAGCTTAGATCTGAGCACACATAATTACTGAATGGCGCTCAGATCACATACATACAGTTCAATTGCCATGGAGCCAAAGTCTTTCACATAGTCTTTCGTTATACGAATGGGTTCCATGGCATAGCTATCTGGGGTAACACTGCTCACATAGGGAAAGTACCGAATGACCCGACTTTCGGGTCTTTGCAGAGGAAAATCAAGCATTTTTACATGGGGCCATAGTCACAGGGCAGGAGGCTGGCAATTAGTCTTCTCCAATGCCCAGTGGCGAGGCTGGTTCCGCCACAACCCATTGGCTTTCAATTGGGCCATCAGATTCTGGGCCCAACAGGAGTGTATTGTTCTGTAATCTAGGGATGTCACTGAGGAACAGCAACAGGTGTGGCATATGTCCTTTTTAAAGTGGTTGTTGTTTTAAAGTTGTACTTATAGGTTAACAGTGCTGAAGAGGGTATGACCTCTCATTAAGTGAGTGGTTGAGTGCATGGGGTTTAATCGGCAAAGACAAAACAAAAGGACAAGTCAATTTCTGATGGTAGAGATTAGTTAACTACCGTACTATCTTTAAACTTGCCACTATTGCTTCTAAACATAAATAAAAAATAAAAAAACGGGTGAAATCTAAATGTATCCTTTCTAGTTAAATATTTACAGTTAGTTTGATGAAGCAGTTTTTGTGTATAGATCATGCATCTGAAGTCAATTCAATGCTATTTAGGAGTTAAATCACTTTTGTTTTTGTCCATGCATCCCTAGCCACACCTCCCCTGGCTGTGACTGACACAGCCTGCATGAAAACAAAATGGTTTAATTTTCCTTTAGATGTAACTTGTTTCAAAAGTTTATATTTCCTGCTCTGTAAATTGAATTTTAATCACACATGTGAGGCTCCTGCAAGGTATATAATTCAATTAACAGAACAAGAGATTGGAAATTCTAAATTAGAAATTGCAATAAAGGAAGTGTAAACATTAGATGACTCTTTACAGGAAGTGTTTAGGAAGGCTGTATAAATCACATGCAGGGAGGTGTGACTAGGACTGCATAAACAAAGTGATTTAACTCCTAAATGGCAGAGAATTAAGCAGTGAGATTACAGGGGCATGTTCTGTACATCAAAACTGCTTAATTAAGCTAAAGTTATTTTGGTGACTATAGTGTCCCTTTAAGCATTTAGGTTTGCTCAGTTACTGCCGTTATCCCTCTTGCTGTGAAGGTTGGATATGTAAATTGGGCAGTGGTGGTGATAACACATCTTCAGTTGATTAGTGCTTATGCTGACTAGTCATTTTCAATGTCATTCCCAATGAAAGGAGATACAGTACCTGTACAATAACCTTCCCCATATTTACAAGATGCAGCACATCCTCTGATTCTTTGACAAGTAATTTTGGACAGCAATGAGTCCTGAGACGGGACACTCTCGCCTTTTTTGTTTTTGTGTCATTATAGAATTTCTGCGCTGTTAGCTGCTGTTTCTGTGTGTGTGGTGAATCATACCGAGACCATATGCTGTGTGTTCATCTATCCGGGGCCTTACTGCTGTAAATACTTGGGAGGCTGTTGCGAAACATTTGCACCCTGACGTGCTGCCGAGCCTTGAGGAAGATCACGCGGTACCTCTGGTGGAAACAACCTCACACATTCTTGAATAGAACCAGCACAGGGCTCCAGGCAAAAAGTTTGTCAATTATTCAGAGCAAATAAATAAAAACAGTTTAGCACTTATAGCTGAGTGTGTAGCAGCTTTGGTATGGAGCTTCGTACCAAGAGAATCCCCAAAAGATAAGCCAGGCAGGAGTTACAGGCTACCAACTAATTGGATTTCTTCTGATTTCTATCTGCAATCATTATAAGTGCGGAAGCTGACACCCCAAGAGTCTTTTACTGCTCTCAGAGCATTTGTACCCTCTTTTCAATGTTGCGCCGTTTGTTATCCTTTTATGCGGCGTTGTATTTAATTATTTTATTGTGTACAGATGTTTTCCTGCTCCACAGTATACATTACGGTGCAGATAGCATTCTGTTCTGCCCTGTTTGTTTTATGGGGTGTCTTGTTTTCTGGCATATTTTTACAGTATCACTGTGTGATGACAGAGTGCAAGAATCTGTTCACAAAAGGGGTTTATATATATTCATATTAATCTTACAGACTTACAGGGCCGGTGCAAGGATTCTTGCCGCCCTAGGCAAGAATACATTTTGACGCCCTCCTTATGAACGCAGCTACATTCCCTCAAAGGCTTATTCACTAAACTCTGAATTACACTAAAGATACATTTAGGGAAAGAGGCACACTGAGTAGAACTTGTTATCCTGGCACTATAGCTTCCCCCTCCATCAAGCGCATCTCCCCTCGTGGTGCAGCAGGGGTTAAAACACATTCTGTCACTTACCTGGGTCCAGCAGTCTTTTGTGCTGGCTTGGTTCCGCTTTCGCTCCTCTTTGGCCACGCTTGCAGTGGTATTTCTGTGACTGGACGTCCCCGTGCATAGCCACTAGAGGAGTTAACCCTGAATGGTAATTATTGAAGTTTCTTAAAAATTGAAATACTTACCTTTGCAGTGTCACTTACACAATCTCACTAATACACACTCTCTCACTGGCATACACACTTACACATTCTAACTAACTTACACATTAACACATACACATTCTCACTTACCTACACAGTGCCACTTGCACGCGCTCACTAACACACACAGTGTCACCTACATACTCTCACTTATACACACTCTCACTGGCATACACATTGTCAGTTACACACTCTAACACCACTCAGTGTCACTTGCACACTCTCCCTAACACATACTCACTAACAGTGTCACTTGCACATTCTCACTAACACACACACACAGAGTCACTTGCACACTCTCCCTAACACACACACAGTCACTTGCACACTCCTTAACACACACACACAGTCACTTGCACACTCTCCTTAACACACACACACAGAGTCACTTGCACACTCTCCTTAACACACACAGAGTCACTTGCACACTCTCCTTAACACACACACAGTCACTTGCACACTCTCCTTAACACACACACACAGAGTCACTTGCACACTCTCCTTAACACACACACACAAACAGAGTCACTCGCACACTCTCCCTAACACACACACAGTCACTTGCACACACTAACACACAATGTCACTTACACACTCATTAACACACATACTGTCACTCAAACACAAACTTTACATAAAGTCACACTTTATTTACACACACAAAAAAAAAACAATTTACACACTCCCCCATTTACAAACATGCACACAATAAGAAATCCACCTTAACCATGCCATACCTGGGTACTGTGAAGAGAAGAGGTCCAGGCTGCTGCTCTTTCTCCTGGGGGAGCAGGAGAGCCGTGCACTGTGAGCACAGCCTGCTTCCTGCTCCCTTCACTGTGCTTCCGGTGTTCACAGGCTCCCCCTGCCTCCAGGAAGCACAGTGCTCTGCTCGGGGGATGGGGTTACAGCAAACCCCACTGCCCGAGAAGGTAATCGGCTGCAGAGGGAGCCCAGCAGCTGAATGGTTGCGCTGGGGGGTGGCTAAGGAGCCGCTCACCCAGCACAGCATTCCCAGACAGCTACCTCTCGGTTTGCGCCCCCTAGAGGCCGGCGCCCCAGGCGAATGCCTTATTCGCCTTAATGGTAGCGCCGGCCCTGCAGACTTAGCAAAACTGCACACGGCTCCTATAGAAAGATGTCTCTTTTCCTGTAACAAATATTAATTTAGATTGAACGTTCTTAGACTGGAAATTATGAAGATATTTTTTTTTTTGGAATAAAGGAACCAGACATAATTTCCTTTGCTTTTGTTCTTATTATAATCGATTTGTATCTAGAGTTTTAAATATGGAATTTTTTTATGCTTCTATAGTACTTCCCAAAAAACATTCTCTCTTTATTCCTCATTGTTAGTATTTATACAGCGCCAGAACATTACGCAGCACTTGACAGATGTAGCATGAGGATGTTTTACATACAGAAAAACATGGAGTTGCAAGGATTTGAGGGATTTGAACCTGGGTTTTCACGTTCTAAAAGAGTGACTGTTACCACCGCTCTTTCTTCTAAACATTGCACCTTGCGGCACAAATGTTTGGATTTTTTTTTGCTTGAGAACTTAGAAGTAGGATAACGTCAATCTGTCAACACTCGTTTCATTTAAACATGGTTAAATCCAGTTCTCTGGATATCTGATATAATTACTTAAGACACTTTGCACATGGTACAGTATGTACCTAAAACATACACACCTCGACTATTAATCATACGGTGTCTGAGCATTATTCCTAATCTAAGCTTGTAAGAATTGAACTAATTGGGTCATTTATCCATGTCTAGGCTGCTATTTTGGAGAGGGAGGACAAGTGACGTTAATGCAAAGAATGGATCATTTTGTAATCCGGTGGATAGCAAAGTCTAATTGTTTAATTTTTAACGAATCCGAGGTTAGTTCTCATATACTAATTACGTATTACTAGTGTACTAATGATGGAATATTTAAATAACTGGTAGACTGACGAATTTGAAGTTCCACCAAGTTCAGTGCAGGGACGAGGATAAATGTATATGTCAGGCTGCCTGAGACTGATAGGAGTCATACATCTAGGCAGCATCAAGGAACAACTGCATTCCAGCTGCTGTAGAACAAAATTCAATAAAAAATATTAAAAAAACAAAAAACAACAAATGTAAATAAAAGATACATAAAGGTAAAGTATGTGTTAGGGGAAAACAATTTGTTCTGAAGAGTCGACCTTCACTCTGGTGATTTATTATAGATAGTCTTTGAAGTCCCCCGAGGGCATTATTTTCATATGATACTCTCCACTGCTTTATGTTCTCTTCACATGTACTATAATATCTATAGCTGTCAATGTTTATGCATTTAACCTATACTTTTTAAAATCAGATTTAAAAAGAATATATTTATTTTTTTCTTAACTCACAAGGTAACTCACAAGAATTCTGTTTCTTTACGATTCCAGGTGAAATTATTTTATATTGACAAAGAGAATATAAACTGTAATTGTACAATTCATGTAATTTGTAGACAACTATACATTAAATTCATTATTATTATTATTATTATTATTATTATTATTATTATTATTATTATTGGGCTAGCCCATCCCCAGTGCTCTCTACCAATGACAAAGGCTACAAAATGTTGACATGTGAAAACTAAATTCTGCTTGCATGTTAGATGACCTGCAACAAAAGGCCATGGTTTTAGGCCTCAGAAAAACCACGATTAAAAAAAAAAAATACTTAAAAATGGTTTGCTATAAATCAGATGGAATGCAGCTAAATTTACCCAGTGAAATGATTAACTCTGTTAGACAAAATGCAATAAGAATATGCTCATTAACATTCTGCTGCATTTCATACAGTATTTATTCTGTACCAGTACTGCAACCTCTCATATGAAACACGGCTTGTTAGAGTCATTTTAGTTAGTGTGAGTAGAATCGTAGCAATAACTGGAGTAATCAGTAGCAAGACAAATGGAATAGAAAGTGCAGTATCTGAAAAGCACAGCGACTCTTCCCAAAATACATTTTTAGGAATTTTAAGTGATCCTGAAATTTGGCGGTTACGGTTTAATGCAAGCTCATGGCATCTGGTGTACAGGACTCCGACTTTACAGCCTATCCTCACATGAGCACAGGTGTCATTAGCAATAGGTAATCTGTCAGAATGACTAATGCTGAGCCTCGCTACACCATCCTGTTAGCGCACGAGGATATTAAGAAAGCCAGTGTCGTTTGGGGGGACGTGAGCACTAACTGGTGGAAATCCCTTGACCAAAAAGCCATTGACCTCTTTTAACCCTGCTAAATGTCCCTCGATGGCACGTGTGTTTTTCATTGTCACAGCCAAGCTAACGAGAATCAAAGTACTGAGAACAAAAAACAAAACAGAAACATTCCATTTGTTTGTTTGTTTGTTTGTTTGTTTATTCTCTCTGTATTACAGCAGAGTTAGAAAGTGGAAGTTTTGCTTTAACTTGCAGCGAGAGGTTTCCTCCCCGGCAGGCAGACACCTTTGACAGCAGATATATAACACAGGCCTTGCGGTTGTATTATGAAGCAGAATTGATGTTTCATTAATAGCAGTATTGAACAATCTGATAGATCCTCTGGATGGAAGGACAGTTTGGGAGAACATATTCCCCTGTTATCTCGAGATCTGTCTCCAGAGATTCGTTCTTGATAAAACTGAAATGAAAAAATATCATCTGAAAAACCAACGCTGACTACCCAGTGCTATTTCAAACGGTTAAATAGGTTTACAGTAAAGATCAGCCGAGGGATGGATTGCTTTCTGAGATGTGTAAAATACACTAGAGCTATTTTTAACTATTATGAAGACCAGTTTCCACCAGGGTTTATTGATTGACAGTTTGGGGACTGGTGATAAGAATAGGAAAGGAAAAAACAAACTAAAATCATTGGATTTATTACTAAAGCAGGAACATATATAACAAAGAATTGGAATCCTGTAAGAAACGGTTTTCATTTTTCTTTTTGTGAATAGTTTGTCTGTATCAGTTTATGGAAGACTTTGGTATATAACCAACATTCTACCAGTTCTACATTTATTGCAGGACACATACATAGCCAAAAAGGACATTTAGAATTTTCTTCTGTTTACATTCGGCAGAAATTTAAAGTATGTAAATTTGCTATCAGTAAAACAAAACAAATCTTCTGAGGCTGCTTCCAACTCCAGCAGGACATTTCACAATTCCTCTATCAAACCCAAATATTGCATGTGTTCATCTATCAGACTTAAATATTACATGCTTTCATTTATCAGACCCACATATTGCATGCTTCCCTCTATTAGACCTAAATATTGCATGCTTCCCTCTATCGATCCCAAATATTGCATGCTTTCCTCTATTACACCCACATAGTGCATGCTTTCCTCTATCAGACCCATATATTGCATGCTTTCCTCTAACAGACCCAAATATCGCATGTTTTCCTCTATTAGACCCAAATATTGCATGCTTTCATTTATCAGACCAAAATATTGCATACTTTCATCTATTAGACCTAATTTTTGCATGCTTCCCTCTATAAGACCCAAATATTGCATACTTTCCTCTATTAGACCTAAATATTGCATACTTTCCTCTGTCAGACCCAAATATTGCATGCTTTCTTCTATCGATCCCAAATATTGCATGCTTTCCTCTATTAGACCCAAATATTGCACGCTTTCATTTATCAGATCCAAATATTGCACGCTTTCATTTATCAGATCCAAATATTGCACGCTTTCCCCTAACAGACCCAAATATTGCATGTTTTCCTCTATCAGTCCCA
Source organism: Pelobates fuscus (assembly GCF_036172605.1). Taxonomy (NCBI): domain Eukaryota; kingdom Metazoa; phylum Chordata; class Amphibia; order Anura; family Pelobatidae; genus Pelobates; species Pelobates fuscus. Next base: position 18,053,484 of record NC_086319.1, on the reverse strand, counting down.
AATATTGCATGCTTTCCTCTATTAGACCCAAATATTGCACGCTTTCATTTATCAGATCCAAATATTGCACGCTTTCCCCTAACAGACCCAAATATTGCATGTTTTCCTCTATTAGACCCAAATATTGCATGCTTTCCTCTATTAGACCCAAATATTGCATGTTTTCCTCTATCAGATTCAAATATTGCATGCTTTCCTCTATCAGTCCCAAATATTGCATGCTTTCCTCTATCAGTCCCAAATATTGCATGATTTCATCTATCTGACCCCAATATCGCATGTTTCCCTCTATTACACCCATATAGAGCATGCTTTCCTCTGTCAGACCCGAATATTGCATGCATTCATCTATCAGATCTAAATACTGCATGTTTTCCTCTATCTGACCCCAATATCGCATGTTTTCCTCTATTAGACCCAAATATTGCATGTTTTCCTCTATCAGATTCAAATATTGCATGCTTTCCTGTATCTGTCCCAAATATTGCATGCTTTCCTCTATCAGTCCCAAATATTGCATGATTTCATCTATCTGACCCCAATATCGCATGTTTCCCTCTATTACACCCACATAGAGAATGCTTTCCTCTGTCAGACCCGAAGATTGCATGCATTCATCTATCAGATCTAAATACTGCATGTTTTCCTCTATTAGACCCAAATATTGCATGCTTTCCTCTATCTGACCCCAATATCGCATTTTTTCCTCTATTAGACCCAAATATTGCATGTTTTCCTCCATCAGATTCAAATATTGCATGCTTTCCTCTATTTTTCAATCCTAATCCTGGTTAAGAATCCTACTTCCATTTGGATTTACAACACTCTGGATGGAGAGTCTCTGGTTGAGCAGTCACATTAAATAGTTGCTATTACTTGCTCTGGTACTTAACGAAGAGTCTGTATCTCCCCCGCTGCTGAAATCATCTCCTATGGTGATCACTAACATTCTGTCATGCCGTTCCACTTTGTAGCTAAACTGACGGTGTTCCCACACTGTCCATTCCCACATCCTATATCTTCTGATCCAGTACTAGTACTTTCAGGGGCGGACTGAGAACCCTCAGGGCTCCCGGGCAAAATAAATCAAGGGCCCCCCTACAGGCCCCACCCATACTCCGCAGCAAGCGCCACCCATGTCCCGCCTCCATGCACCGCCTCCAGCCACACCCTACACAATCTTTAGACACAAGGAACAAAAGTGCAATAATCCCTTCATGGCCCCAGTAGAGACTACAATTGAGGGCTAATGGGCCATGGAGGGGGGTCTTTCTAGCAGAGGCTATCTCAGTGTCCTTTAGAGAGTGTGTTAGAAAGAATCCCCTCCAGGCCCTATTAGAGACTACAATGGAGTCTAATAGGCTTGGAAGGGGGTCTTTCTAACAGAGGCCATCTCAGTGTCCCTGCTGGAAACAGTCACCTCCAGGCCCCAGTAGAGACTACATTTGAGGGCTAATGGGCCATGGAGGGGGGGGGGAGTATTCTAGCAGAGGCTATCTCAGTGTCCTTTAGAGAGTGTGTTAGAAAGAATTTCCTCCAGGTCCCATTAGAGACTACAATGGAGTCTAATGGGGCCTGGAGGGGGGTCTCTCCAACACTCTGGTTCCTATTCACAATATAGCAACACAACATAGCTCGCTGATACCTAGGCCAAGTTGGCTCCTCTTACCTTAATTACTGTTGTTGGCTGGCAGTCTGTGGGCTTGCTGGAAGGCTGTGGGCTTACTGGCTGCGGCTGGCAGGCTGTGGGCTTGCTGGCAGGCTGTGGGCTTGCTGGCTACTGCCGGCAGGCTGTGGGCTTGCTGGCTGCGGCTAGCAGGCTGTTGGCTTGCTGGCTGTGGCTTGCTGGCTGGCAGGCTGTGGCTTGCTGGCTGCGGTTGGCAGGCTGTGGGCTTGCTGGCTGTAAGCCTAACTGGTGGCCTGTGGGCTGGCTGGCTACTGGCCAGCGGCCAGCCTGTGGGCTGGCTGGCTGGCCGGCCTGTGGGCTGGCTGGCTGGCCTGTGGGCTGGCTGGCTTGCTGGCTACTGGGGCACTTGGCGATTATTTAAAGAAATAATCAATGCACCATAACCACTACTGATCTGTGTAGTCGTAATGGTGAAAGGAGGGCCGGGCCCCCCTCCCAGAGTAAGTAGTCAAACCGTTTAAGAACAGTTTGACAACTTACCTGGGGTCTCCTGGGATATGAGGCTGTTGTAGGGTATAGGAGCAGTGGTGCAATGTGTAAGGGGTGCAGTGTGTGTGAAAGGTTCAGTGTGTGTGAGGGGGTGTAGTGTGTGTGAGGGGGTGTAGTGTGTGAATGTGTGGGGTGTGTGGGGCAATGTGTGTATGAGGGGGCTGTGTATGTGTGTGGCAATGTTAGTATGGGGGCTGTGTGTGTATGGGTGGGCAGTGTATGTGTGTGTGTGTGAGGCAATGTGTGTAAATGTGTATGGTGTGTGTGGGGGCAGTGTGTGTGTATGGGGGGCAGTGTGTGAATGTGTATGGTGTGTGGGGGTAGTGTGTTTATGGGGCTAGAGTTCACTCTCACCACTGCAACCACCAGGAACTCGAGCTCCAGGGCTAGAGTTTACTTTCGCCAGAGCCGTAACGTTGCCGTGGTAACCGCGGCAACGATCTGTGCTCGCGCAAGAAGGACCCAGAGGAGCTGCAGGCTGAGCTCCCGGGTCCTCTCTTCCTCCCTCCCCTGCTGGCTGCACGCACGGTGCCTGCGGACAGGGGAGGGGGCAATTGCCCTCCTCTTACTCCCCCCTACCCCTCTTCTTACCCCCCCTCCCCCTCTTCTTACTCCTCCCTCTTCTTACCCCCTCCCCCTCTTCTTACTCCCCCCTCCCCCTCTTCTTACCCCCTTCTTACTCCCCCCCTCTTCTTACCCCCCTCCCCCTCTTCTTACCCCCCTCCCCTCTTCTTACCCCCCTCCCCCTCTTCTTACTCTCCCCTCCCCCTCTTCTTACCCCCTTCTTACTCCCCCCTCCCCCTCTTCTTACCCCCTTCTTACTCCCCCTCTCTTCTTACTCCCCCCTCCTCTCTTCTTACCCCCTCCCCCTCCTTACCCCCCTCGTCTTACCCCCTCCCTCTCTCTTCTTAACCCCCCTCTCTCTTCTTACCCCCTTCCCCTTACCCCCCTCTCTCATTTTACCCCCCTTTCTTTTTACCCCTCCCCTCCCTTTCTCTTTTTGCCGCCCCTCCCCTCCCTTCCCTTTCTTTTTTTGCCCCCCCTCTTTTCTCTTTTTGCCCCCCTCCCCTCCTTTTCTCTTTTTGCCCCCCTCCCCTCCCTTCCCTTTCTCTTTTTGCCCCCCTTCCCCTCCCTTTCTCTTTTTGCCCCCCCTCCCCTCCTTTTCCCTTTTTGCCCCCTCCCCTCCCTTTCTCTTTTGCCCACCCCTCCCCTCCTTTTTTTGCCCCCCCCTCCCCTCCTTTTCTCTTTTTGCCCCCCCTCCTTTTCTCTTTTTGCCCCCCTCCCCTCCCTTTCTCTTTTTGCCCCCCCCTCCCCTCCCTTTCTCTTTTTGCCCCCCCTCCCCTCCTTTTCTCTTTTTGCCCCCTCCCCTCCCTTTCTCTTTTTGCCCCCTCCCCTCCCTTTCTCTTTTTGCCCCCCTCCCCTCTCCTCCCCTCCCTTTCTCTTTTTGCCCCCTCCCCTCCCTTTCTCTTTTTGCCCCCCCTCCCCTCCCTTTCTCTTTTTGCCCCCCCTCCCCTCCTTTTCTCTTTTTGCCCCCCTCCCTTTCTCTTTTTGCCCCCCTCCCTTTCTCTTTTTGCCCCCTCCCCTCCTCTTTTTGCCCCCCCTCCCCTCCTCTTTTTGCGCCCCCTCCGCGCGGAACAGGAGTTTCTGTTTCCTGTACCCGGCCGGACTGACAGGAAGGTGCACAGTGTTTGTGCACCTTCCTATCACTCCGGCCGGCACCGCAGACCGGAGTGCAGCTCGGTCACGCTACAGGGGAGGTGAGAAGCTGCAGCCGCCTGATGCTCTTAAGAGAGTGCTCAGGCGGCTGCAGCATTTAAAGGGGCGGCCGGGCCCCCTGATGGCGGGCCCCCCTCCCGGCCGGGCCCTCGGACCATGTCCGAAGTGCCCGACCGGTCAGTCCGCCCCTGAGTACTTTTATTTAGTCTACCTCAATACAAAATGAAAGCAGCTCGATCCTCATTTTCCTACAGAGCACTGCGATTATGGAACAACCTCCTGGGTACAATTAAATCTTCCTGCACACTAAAATCCTTTAAGAGATATCTGTCAACATGTCTCAGTACAGAATGCACTTGTAATCATTGTTGATTATATTTCTTACCTATTTTGTGTAAAATGCATGTGTATTTAACCCCATCACGACCTCGGATGTATCAGGTACGTCCGACAAAAAACGGTCCTAAAGGATATTGCAAATGGGGTATGTTCGGTCTTTTTTAGTAGCCACTTAGTCACAAACACTGGCCAAATTTAGCATTCATAATTGTTTCTTGCATTTTTAACACAAACAAATATAAATGCTAGCTTTGGCCAGTGTTTGTGACTAAGTGGCTAATCAAAGTATGGACATACCCCATATTGAATACCCTGGATTGTCTACTTTTCAAAAATATATGGTTTGATGGGGGTAAATTACATTGGCTGGCTTAGAAAATGTCCCAAATAGGACATTGTAACCGCAGCTGGTTCCCCTAGCTACCACTATAACGTCTTAAATCATAGAACTTAGCAGGGCTAAACATACAGATATCTTAGCCATAATTTGATATAGTTAGTTAGAGATCCTCTATTTGAGAATACAATATAAAATAAGGATTGTCTTGGAAGCAATAACGTTTTGTCTTTTTAGATATTTATTATATAAAAATATAAATAGAGACATATAAAATCCATTACAATAATTTATAGCAGAGTTTATAAGATTAAACTAGATGCTTGCAATATCTTAATAGATTAACATAATGTCATCATGTCAGCCTCTCTGTCATTATAAGGTGGAGCGTCTGTCTCCAAATCTCCTCTCTGTGTCTTAACATTTAAAAGGTACACATATTTATATCTTAGATGTTCATTTCAGGACCTCCCTTAACTTGGCAAAGATACAAGGTCGTAACTAAATCGTAAGTGCACACGTCATCAGAAATTCCCTAACTTAGGACAAGATGGAGTCTTAAAGTCTGAACATCTTATCAGTTGCTTATACGAAAACGTAAGTGCACACATCATGGTAAATTCATAGCAAGCTGGCGAGAGCAACTATTTACCGTGACTGCTCGACCCGAGAGTATCCACCCAGCAAAGTGTCTCCGGTTCTACGGCACAATCGTTACTTGGTTACAATTTTTGAGAGCAGTAGATGCACAGAACCCATTATTACTTTAAGCAGTGAATAGGGCATTATAAATGTAAGTAGCTCCAGTACTCCAATCAAGTACCTCCACCAAGGCTGCTTCCTCTTAGCTATCAAGGACCCTGGAGCACTTCATATCCAGTCGCCGAGGCTTGTCTGGGATCACTGAGGGCATTTTCCACCCTGGACCAGGCTAATGTACTTACAGCCATGGACACCCTTCCCATCAGCTGATTATATCCCTTTCCCCAAACACCAGATGACACTTGGTGAAGGTTAAAACAGCAACTCTTTACTAGACATAACACACATATTATAAGTCCCCAACAGCCTCATTTACATACAATAGAGTGCAAAGAGCATTATAGAACAAGGAAAGATGGGGTCAGACAATAGCAATGGCTGATGGGAGATTGAGGAGGGACAAAGCAGCTAGTTTAAACTGGTCTGGCAATGTCCCTGGGACAACACCCTGCTGGGGAAACAATAGGACAGGAAAAAGAGGGAGGGGAGAGGCACAGACAAGCAACACATTCAACATACCCTGCACCAATAATGGGCACAGGGTGACCAAAATACAAAAGGAATCTGGGGACCCACACATGGGGTGTACGGACAGCCAAGCAAAAGGGAATAAAAGTGTAGTTAGGGCATTCATTCCTCTACACTGAACTTCACAGATATTGTGACAAGGTGTCTGCGCCGGATAATGATAGGTTTGAACTCAATATTACTTTGAAGTAGAGAATGACTTGCCATAGTCAAATCACATAGAGCGCCTCGATCACCATATTTATTATTTGAGAAAGGTGTTTATATGTAGCCTTAACAGATTTACAGCTTGTAAAATGTGGATGTAAGCTGATTATACTTTATACTCGGTGTAAAAAGAGAAATTTCAATTTGACTCATATTATAATATGTTCATGATTTTCCCTCTTTTTCAGGATATGTGAATAAAATCAGCATTAATGCAATCATTATAAATGTGTGTTCTCCGGAGCGGAATTCCTCTTAATTCACGTAATGAGACATGCTAAATTAGCCCATAATCTACTATTTCTGTTCTTTCAGAATCCCTATCTTCCTCACTAATTTCTCTCCGTCTATGATAGTATTGATCTTTCGATATCTCTTGACATAAAACAAAAAAATAAAATTATACAATAATAGCACAACTTGCCAGTATTTAAGACATAATCAGCAATTATAAGTACTGCGGCTCTAATCTGACGTCAATTGTAGAGGCTAAGACTAGGCCCTTTCAGTGTAACATAAAATTAGACGACAAGTCAGCTTCTTGGGCAAGGAAAATAAAAAGGGAAGGTGATGAGATGAGAAATCTTTCTCTAAACTATAGTATATATAGTATATTCCCCTTATTATTAAGTTAAGATTTATTTCGCAATTTAAAAAAATCTATCTTTAATAATTTAAGGTACAAGTTCTTTATAAATGTGTAATTCTTACAGTTAAGACCAACATGTTTAATATATATTGTATTATTGATTACACAAACAACAATTATGCATAAAATGTTAGCGCTGCAATTTTATATTGAAAACCTTTCAATAAAATGTTATTAAAAAAAAAAAAAAAAACTCACTGCGTACATGACCATTACTTTATCACATCAGCATTATCTACACCATAAAAGGTCTCCGTCAATCGGTTTTATGCTGATTATAAATATAGCTCTATGAGACTACCCTTGTCCAATAACCAGCATTCCTGCTGAAGAAAATTTTAATTAAAACGTCTTACTCTTGTAAGATTTAGCCCTAAACAAGTTATGGTGAGACCAAATTAGAAAGCTGTGCATATTCATGCAAATTGCTGGTTTGCATCACCTGTATATTTCAAGTTATTCCTTAGAGATAAAACTCCTTCTAGGGAACAGTATTTCTGGGAAATCATGCTTCCATGATTCTCCCAGAATTCCGAGCTCCATATGCAAATAAGCACAGACGGGTATTGTGTTTCAGGGTGACTTCATCCTGCATTTCTGCAGGCATGGGATTAATTTTCTTTTTCAGAAAGATGCAGCAATACATGCGTCTGCTCCCCCAAAACATGTTCAAAAACTGTGCCAAGTAAATGTGATAAAAGTTGCCAGACCACCTTTAGGGACAGAACAATTTATCTGATTCCCATGTATTTGCCGCGGTGATAATAGAGTGAGATAGTTGGGATGAGAGCAGTAATTATGGCATTAGATCCAATCGGTCAGAAAACTGTGTGACATGATTTTTATCAATTGCTTTATTGATTTTAGACATTTAAAAAAATGTTATATTTCGAGATAGTGATCGTCTCTCCAGCACTGTTGCTATGCACTTAAGACAAGAATGGAAAAAAGAATAACCATCACAAAATCGTGCGTATCTGTCATATTGCATTTAATTGCTTTATGATCCGTATCTCTGAAGGTCATGTACAAATGACATTAGTGAATATGCATGATATTATAGCATGTAAAGCTAATTGGAACACTTCACAGCATACGATAGCATGTTCCCTTACTGACTCAATGCATCTAGGGATTCATTTAGCATTTGATATCGGTACCACGAGAGTAGACGTTTCTCTTCTGTAAAACTGACCAGTTCATTACCTTGATATTTTTATTTATTTATTCATTTTTTTGTTGTAATGTTTCCATAAATGGCAAGTTGGGGAGTTTTTTAAAATTAGTTTTCAACGTAAATATTTCCATTTGCTTTTCGACCAGTAGTTACAATTCAGAGTTTAGGGAATAAACTCACTATAATTTTGTCGCATGGAATTGGACATTAAAGTGATACATTGGGCAGATCAGAGTTTCGGTGTGGAGGCAGCCATCTTGGAATTGTCACAATGATTTTTCAAAAACTAAATGAGGATAGGGATGTAAAAAACAAGGTAGCACTGAACATGTGATGGCAGTGGCCAATCAGAGTCTGTCGTCTGCCAAGTGCTCATGGCCTTAGACATTGCTATATTCCCTTTTAGAGAAATGAGACATGGACTTCACCATATCCTTAGCACTCATAAGAAAATGAAACCAAGTGGAATATGATGTCATGGTGCATGTAGGTGTCAAAGTTAATTTCCAGAGGTATGTAGTCATCTAACTCACCACTGGAAGCTAAAGGGGCATCATGCAACATGGATCTACATAAACCAACATTCTATCATCCTGGAGTTATGCGATAGGAAATTACTGGGCTATAAAAAGGTTTGAAGGTTTGTGTGCAGGAACTAAAATTATCTGTGCTCTGAATTTCATATAGTGCTTCGGAACTGTTGTAGTTTGTGATTATCTCAGAAAGGTAAAGTAGTACAGTTCACACACGCATGCACGCACACACACACACACACACATGCATGCACGCACCCACACACACACACACACACACACACACACTCTCACACACACTCTCACACACACTCTCTCTCTTTAAAATAGAAACTAGAATGAGCAATCTTCTAACTGTCCATTTAATTGCAATTAATTAAATGTCTCACAACTGAGAACTTGATTTATTAATATAAATATATACATTGTTCATCAATAATAAGTAAACTGTAATATTTGACAACACGCTACATAGCCATCTTTTCAAAATGTAAATTGGTTTAAATGGCATCATCTGTGAATTATTTCTGTTTATTAATGATCTATTTTGTTCACTTTTCCTTTTGTCTTATGAAATAATTGTTCTTGAAAATTGGCTCTTTTTGTACATAATCCAGGAACATGTCAAAACGTAATTGCTCTCTAGTGTCCTTACACAAGGAGCGTGCTTTTCCAATCATGGGTTAGGTGTTTTACAGTAACGATGACTCTATAATCACATGCATTCTAACAATTAATCAACTAGTACCACTGACCTGTTAATTGCATTCACGGTGTCTGTTGATTTCACCCAGTGAAAACAACTTCTGCCAACAGCCAAGCGTTCCCTCTCAGCAGTATCCTGATACAAGTGCATGTCCTGTAGAATAGACAGTAACCTCTACGAATGACTAGTGATGGGGACGAAATTTCGAGCAACGGGATCAAGACGTTAATTAAAAATATCTGTTCTTCCTTTGAGTTGTTGTCATTAAACAACGGCACGTAGCAGTTTTGGAATGCAATACTTACGTGGTTATTTCATTTTTAAACTGTATGTACCTAGATATTGTGTTAATTATATTATTAATAAAATACCTAGTTAACCAATTTTAATAAGATTCTGCCCACCAAAATGACCTGAAAACTCACCAGCGCGGGCTATTGTCAGTTCACAGTTTAGTAAATACTAATGTCTTGCCTTCTCCTATTCTTTCTACTATTGTTGTAACACTAAAAGGGCTATTTACGAAAGTGAAAATTCAAAGTGAATTTAAAATTTAGGGCCATGATAGCCAAACTGGAAGTTTAACTAACTTAGACAATCGTTCCAGTTTGGATATTTTCTCCTTACATTTTAAGTTCACTTTGAATTTTCCTTTGAATAACCTAGCACTTTGCTACACACACAAAATTACACAAATTTAAGGGACAGGCTAAGGGTTCCCCCTTTAGTATGTGGCAGATTATTTTCAGTAGTTTGGCAAAAAAACAAGGCTCTGTTAACACCGAAAACCCATTCCATTTGCAGTTACTCGAGTAATACAGAAGTTAACGTTCTACATTATTTGTCCAGAGCTAGCAAACCTTGGAGAGCTCCGATATGATGTGAACGCTGAGCCAGTCCTCCAACAAGATGAAGGTAATCAGTTCTGGATTGACGTAACATATCATTGAGGATTAGTACAATTAATTCACATTTTTAGAGCTCACATGTATTTATTAAATATACGGAATAGGTAAATATAATATTAGAAATCTGTGGAAGTGACACTTCACCTTCAACCTCTTATAACAGGTGATTGAATTGGTTGAAGGTAATGTCATCTTCAGCCCTCTCTTTTGCCCTGCGATGGTAGCTAATCCTGGTTTCATGGTCGATGTTTCTATTTTCATGCTGGTCTTTCTCACATTTCACACATTTCAACCAGAAAAAAAAGTGTTCATACCTATTTGTAATGCTCTCTTTGTCAGATGTGCTTGGCATTCACATACTGAATTTAATAAACTGTCCCAGATGCTGTATGGATAGCAATATATTATTTTAATATTGCAATGTGTCTTTTTACTTATTTATTTTGCATAATTATTAAAACTTCCCTCACTGTTTCCCCCTTAAAGGATTGCTTCAAGCACCATAACTACTGCAGCCCGCTCTTGTCGCTATGATGCCAATACACCCTGGATGGTATTGTTCCCTTGTATGGGGGCAAAACATTTTCCAACAGATTGCCTCTTACTTACCGCAGTGGGGGCCAAGCCTCCTTTAATTCGCGCTGAGTGTAGAATTTCTATAGAAGCCGGATGCCGTTCATCCATTGGCTGTCAGCCTTAGTTGAGCGCACTCATTTGATGACTGAAACTCTATACGAAATATGCGCAGAATTGAGGTGGATTTACACCTACAGTAGCTAGCCTAAATATCTCTGTCTGTGCAGTGCTCGATGCATACAGAGGATCTTTCCACCAGGACAGTCTCAAATCACTGAAGTGGTCATGGTGTGTGGAGTAACACTTTCAGTTTAGAGTGCGTGGCTGTCCTCTGCAGTAATGCATTTAAAATGGTTTTCAAGTATTTTAGGAGAATGATGAACCAGCACGACACCATGAGTTGTTTATTACAAGGAAGTGAGAGGGCCATTTAACTCAACTGGGCAAATATTGAAATATCTGTGTCTCTGCAACAAAATGTTAACACAGCTTTCATGTGAAATAAACCAATATAACAATATGCTTTTTTTGAAAAAAAAATTCTTAACTGCCAGATTAAAATAGAGAAAATCAAATAAATGAAAAGTCAAATCTTTGGGAATGCCAATTTATCCCCCGGATCATTTTTACCAAAAGAAGCCTAAGAGCCCTTGTGTTGAAGAGAGAATGCCCTCCTGTTACTGAGATTGCAAACAGTATACGTTTTTGATAATAGAGTTATCAAAAGAAAAGACCCACAAAACTATCTTTATCCGAAAAGAAACTTGTGTCACTATCAGTTAAGGGATTTAGGGGGCCATTCGCTAATTACAGAGTCAGGTTCTAATTAGTTGGAACATTTGTTTTTTTGCAATTATTGCAGAATTATTTAGCATTTCTCTTCAGTTGCCGCAATCCCTACGCATTTAGATGGGGTGCTATTTTTATCAACATGGTTTTATCTACAATGAAAAGTATAACTTCAGGGATCAGAGAGATTTACATAGTTTTGAATTTGTTGAAAGACACACAAACAGACTTTTTTTTTACTGTAGCAGCAATTTCTGTAAACCTGTGAGCACTCTCTACGAGTCCGTTACTTCTATATTTATGAAAAATGTGATCAAATCACTATCCCTGTGGCTTCGGCTGGCTTTATTTTCACATGTAAGGGAGAAAATGTAGCCACTGGTTGGAAAATTCATCTGTGCTTAAAGAAACAAAATACGTATACTAATTCTCATGCTATTAAAGGATTCCTGTTACAATACCAGGCAGGTGATCATTTCGTCAGGTAAGAGCTAAAATTGGAATTATTGCAGCCCAAAATGATACATCTGTTTCATGAACAAAGATCCTTATTGTTGGATATTAGTGTAAGATTTTACTAGTTAAAATTGTATGCAATTTAATTGTACTGTCTTTCAGCAGAGTCTTCGAAGCACTATATATTATATCTATATGCGTCCATCCTCCATCAGCAGTACTTTGCAAGTTCCCCGAACATAATGTTTTATTATATTTTATGTCCGATCTGTCCTTCCTTACTGTATAATCTGCATAAAAATCCCCTCGTATACCAACAATAGCCCTTCCGCATAATCATCGACTGTTTGTAGTGATAATGTACGCGCCATCAGAAAAATAATTATTGTTGATAACATTTAATTGAGATAGAAGAATGTTGCCATAATTGTAGTTAATTGCAACGATCGCTCACATTACACAGATTGTGTCAGCGTGAATTGCTAGTCTCCGAAAGTTGCTTCATGGCCACAGCTTTGCTGTAATCTTCTTCCAAATGTTTTTATGTTATCCTAATGTTTTGCTGCCACTGGTTCAGAATGAAAAATTATATCGAGCAAGTACCACCACGCGCGTTCCCTGGTACCTTCCGTCTTTCCAAACCTGTGCCATGCTCACCAAGTCCCTCGTGGCAATAATGGATGATTTGGCAAGCCCCCAAAATAAAATTTAAAAAAAAATGCAAAATTGGAAGAAACACTACTTAAAGTTAACATAATTAAATTGTTCCATCCCTGTACTGCAGGGTTTTGTAAGTAAGAGGCAATCAATAAATAGAATTCCCAAACAAAACATAGCATACGTATAATAATGAAATCAACCTGTCCATAAGCCAACCAAAGAAAAGTAACATTGTCAATGCATATGCAGTGGCGTACACATGACCCATGGCAAAAATTCATCCGTGGCCCCCCCCACGTGCTTACTCTGCGCGGGCCGGGGCCGCAACACATGGCGTCGGGCACGTGGTCACAGGGGTTGCAGGGCTGCGACCCCTGCGACCGCGGTATGTACGCCAGTGCATGCAGATGCACACACACTTAAAAGACCACTACAGACACCCAGATCACATCAGCTCAATGAAGTGGTCTGGGTGTCAGGTCCCTCTAGTTTTAACCCTGCAGCTGAAAGCATAGCAGTTTCAGAGAAACTGTTATGTTTCACTGAGGGTTAATCCAGCCTCTAGTGACTGTCTCACGGACAGACGCTAGAGGCGCTTCCGCGATTCTAAGACACTGAACGTTCATAGGAAAGCATTGAGTAATGCTTTCCTATGGGCGGTTTGAATGCGTGCGCGGCTCTTGCATGCGCATTCAGAGCTGAGAGGCGGAGGGATCCCCAGCGCCATGGGAGTCTGGCGCTGGAGAAAGGTAAGTGCTGAAGACACACACACACTCTTACGAACAGACACATACACACTAGCTAACAGACACACACATTTACTGACAGAGACACACTCAGCGACAGACATACATACACACTCACTTACAAAACATACACTCTCACTGACAAACATACACTCACTAACAGACATCAAACAGACTCACTAACACACACACAAACACACTCAGTAACAGACACACACAGTAACACACTCACTGACACTCACTAGCAGACACACATACTCTAACACTCACACTAACACACACACTAACACACACACACTAACACTCACACTAACACACTAACACTCACACTAACACACACACACACACACACACACACACACACACACACTAACACACACACACACTAACACTCACACTAACACACACACACACTAACACACACACACTAACACACACTAAGACTCACACTCACACTAACACTCACACATGTTTTTTTTTTAATTTAATCCCCCCAGCCTCCTTACCTGTGGGAGTGCTGAGGGTATTCCCTGGGGTCCAGTGGTGCTGCTGGGCTCCTGGGTGGCCGGTCACTGGGCGGGCAGGCGGGCGGGCGCGCGAGGGAGCACTCTCCCCTGAGTGCTTCCTCTTCAGCTCCCTCACGCGCCGCGTAGGGATGCCGGCGCCGGAAGATGATGTCATTTTCCATCTCCCGTATCAGTACCTGGTGCGCGAGGGAGCTGAAGAGGAAGCACTCAGGGGAGAGTGCTCCCTCGCGTGCCCGTCCACCTGCCCGCCCAGTGCATGAAACTGATATAGTGTTTACCAGAGAGTGTATACCAGCTTAATGATTGACAGCCCAGGGAGGCGGGATTAAACACCGTAAGAAGGTATATAAGTTCGGAATTAAACAGGTGGGGTGACAGCAGGGCCAGCCTCGGGGGGCCCTTAAAAGGCCGGCTCCTGGGCCCCCAGGAGAAGAGGATGGCCCAGTGGGTACATACCGGGTCACAGGTGCGGCCGGGCCCCCTGGTGGCGGGCCTGGTCGCAGCCGCGACCCTGGTATTTACGCCACTGTGCATATGGATACAGTGTCCAATAAGAAACAACAATGCTTTAAAATATATTTTGTTTAAAACCTTTTTTTTTCTTCTTACAATAAATAGATTTAAACTAAAAGGGGTTGTTGTACCTAGTGTAGTCATGTAATCATATCAAATACAATTGTGTAAAAGTGTTAATAATAGATATAATTTATTGCCAAAACGTTGCAGTTTACTTACTAAATCGTGAATTGTGATCAGTTAACAACCCACTTGCCCACTTGTAAAATGGCAGTACAAAAATCAGAGTAGCTAAATTGAAGGGTCATTCTAAACAATATTACAACTTTATCTTACTGAAGTGATTATAGTGCAGAGACCCCATCCCCGCAGTCTTTGTTTGTTAAAATGTTTAATTCCGAACTTATATACCTTCTTACTGTGTTTAATCCCGCCTCCCTGGGCTGTCAATCATTAAGCTGGTATACACTCTTCCTGGCGGGAAATATCAGTTTTATGCAACTTTTGCAATTGGTGTCATAGTACTCAGCATGTTAACCCTCAACACCCTGAATTATTTGCTGATTATTAGTTGAAGGGTTTCATTTTTATGCACAGAGCTCCTTAAAGGAGCACTATAGTGTTAGGAATACAAATACACATGTGCTCGTAACACTACAGTATCTAGTCTCCCCCTGTGAGGGTTAAAAGCATCTCTCTCATCCCACTTAATTGGGATGAGGTAAAGCATAGGAAAGCATTGTGAGGCTAGTGCTCATGAGAGGCGTAACTAGAAACCACAGGGCCCGGTGCGTCAATTGCCGTGGGCTCCCCTCCCTGCACCTCCCTGTGTCACATTCATGCTGTTCCAGTCTCTCCATGTGTTTATTCACACCCCACTGGGTGAGTGTTGCATGGTTGCGGGGGAGGAGTATGACAGCATTGGAGCGGTTAATGTGATAGGGTGAGTGTGGCAGGGTGAAAGGGGGCGAGTGTGACAGAGTGATGGAGAAAGAGCATGACAGGTTTTGGGGGGAAGGGTGAGAGTGACAGTGCTAGAGAAGGTGAGTGTGATCGGGTGAATAAGGCAGAGCGCTGGGGTGGGTGAGTGACAGGATTGGAGGAGTTATTGTGAGTGTGGCAGAGTGAAGGGGGGTGACAATGTGTGTGTTGTTGTGACAGTTACACAGACACACATGCAGATAAACAGACAAACACATACTGACATACATGCAGATACACACCACATAACACGTACAGATACATACACGGACACACATGCTGATACACAGACACACATACAGATACAGACGCACAAATACACACACTGACACACATGCAAATTCACAGACACACAGACTAACACACAGAAACATATACACACACATTCAGATACACAGAATGGCACTCCTACAGATAAAAACACTGACACACATATAGATACACAGACACACACTGAGACACATGTGGATATACAAACACACATACAGACACACACACATGTAGACACTTAATGACAAACATTCAGATACACAGAATGACACTCATACAGATACAAACAGTAACACACAGAGATACATAGGGCACACACTGACATACAGATACACAGACACACAGATACAAATACAGACACACAAATACATATACTGACACACACATAGACACACATGCATACATACAGAGACACACACATACATAGAGACACACATACATACAGACACACATACGTACATACATACATACACACACATACATACATGCACACACACACACATACATACATACACACACATACATACATGCATACACACATTCAGATACACAGATACATACAGACATACACACATACAGACAAAAATAGTGGTTCTTGTTTTTTGTTTGGCATTTGTTAAAGAAAAAACATGACACATACACACACACATTCAGAGACACACGCATACAGAGACATACACATACATACAGACACACACACAGAGACACAAACACACACACACATACAGAGACACATACACACAAATACAGAGACACATACATACAGACACACACATGCAAAATGTTTTAGTCGCCCTCCTGTTTCCTACCTTTTAGGTGCGGAAGGGTGACTTCCCTGGGGTTCAGTTGCTGGATCAGGCTGATGGGAGTCAGAGTTCTCACTCTGACTCCCTCCTCTCCTTCCTCCTCCCGTGTAGCTCTCGGTGGTTGCTGGCAGGAAGTGACCGGGTGATCTGACCTCAATACAAGGGGCCTGGTTGCGCTATTAAAGCGCCACAGTGCCGGGACCCCTGGAACTACATTGCATCGGGTGGCCGTAACAGCAAGGGCCAATGATGGGACCCTAAATGAGCAGCCCCGGCATTACTGGTAGTCCTGCGTGGGCCTCTGCCCCACTGTGGTGGAATCTCGGTAAAAATAAATTTAGTAGGCCGAGATTACCACGTGGCATGTGTACGTGCATATGCTGACGTATCGATCAGTTGGTTGCACGAGGCAAGATACGATCAGTAGTGTACGGAGCATGTGCAAGAATACAGGATATAGTATTCCCCTCCTCCATTGTGCTGGACAAGCCATGCGGTCAAACAGGAAGTTAATTCTTATTTGTGTTGATTGGTCAAGAGAATGTGCGGGTGGAGCTTAATATGGGAGGAGTTATATGCCTATATAAGGAGCCTGCACTATTGTCCGGGGCTCAGAATTTGCTGTATTTTGGTGACGCTAGTCCCTCTGAGTCCCGATCGGTGATCCAATAAAGAATCTCTTCCTTCCTGAAGAAACCTGTGTCCATCTCTCTGTGCTTGGCTTCCGTCAGTTTCTCCGGTATCATTTGGTGCATTGGCCGGGAAACTCATCGTTCAACGGTAGCTGAGAGGCAGAGGCGTGAGACGGTCTATCTTTGCCCACGTTCTCTACGGCTGCACCCCTGAACTTCTGCGTGGACCTCCCTTCGTCTCGGCGCCACTGGTCTGTTGTCCAGGAGATCATCGGCCTCTACGTGAGAAGTGCTGGGGTGTCCCCGTCGATGAGTGTGAACTCAGGTTCAGGAACGAGGAGGTAAGACAACTGCTGTTTTAGACGGCAGGACCCACTAGGGGTATACCGATTGTGCGGTAGGCCCAAAGGGGTTTTGAATCTGTGTATCTGCCCCCTCTGTCGGAGGGAAGGAGTGAAGGCGCACCGCTCGATCGAACGCTCTTTAGTCAGACCGTTTGATTTTGTTAGTCAGGCGGGGTCCTGGTGTAAATAGCCCTAGCCGGACACCGGTGTCTTGTCTAGACTAGCGTTCTAGGGTGTATATTACGTTCGCTAGGTCGGAGGGACCGGGAGACTAAGCGGCGCCTGTGTAAATTCGGTTCGCTAGTTCTCATCCTATCTGGGCTAAGTGGGAAGGCGTGTAAATTTGGAACCCACTAGACTTTTGATAGTGCGACTAAGAGGCGCCTGTGTAAATTCGGTTCTCTAGCTCGCTATATATGTGGTGATTGGGCAGTGTGGCTAACCAAAACGGGTGTATATAGTTTTAGGTAGTCCATTCAAGGTACTGGCCAATAGTTTAGTTGGGAATTGTAAATGTGTTAACGATTGTTTTAGTAAAGTGTATATCTTGTTAGATAGCGCGAGCTCAGCCGTCTAGCGAGAGTGTGAATAGTGTGTTGCTGTATTATAGTGCACGGTACCATAACCCTGTATATTTACTGACACTGTATATAAGTACTAATCATTGTTGTCCATTGCATGTTTAACACCATAACCACTAATAATTGTATTGTGACCTTAACTTGTGCTTTGACCTATGCTAACCGTACTGTAACCGCTATTTGTAAAAGACGATGTTACTGGGGTGTGTTATAGACGGGTAATTCGTATATAGAGAATTATAGCGTGGGTGACTGTATAGTTACGCCAAAGGGCATAATATTGATTATATAGTGACTGGTGTAACAGCTGTGTGTGTACGGGAATTACCTGAGTGTTTATTGTGTTATTGTGTACGTTTCACTTGGTAACTGTACCACGTGGTGCTGTTGCCAGAGGAAACGGGTGTGACTGTTGAATAGTACGCGTGCATAGTATTCGTTGTCGACGACGTTCCATTGTTAAGTATGGGTGCGTCGCAGTCAACGATTCCGGATCCCTTAGGTTGTATGGTGAAGAATTTTAAAAAGGGATTCAAAACTTGTGATTTTGGGGTTAAGATGTCTCCTGTACGTTTGGTTACTTTGTGCACTAGGGAGTGGCCTACTTTGGTTGCGGCATGGCCGCCACGTGGCAGTTTGGATCCAACTCTGGTACAGCGCTTACACGTGGCTGTATCGGGTAGGCCTGAACTTTACGGCCAGTTTCCCTATATTGACTGTTGGAGACAGGCCGTAAATGACTCGCCAAAATGGCTCCAGACATGCCACGAGGAGCAGTGTCGCCTCATGGTAGCTAGGACTTGTTCGTCCACTAGGACTGGTGTTAGGCCCATTTTGGACACGCCCCCTGAGTCCGAGATCCCTTTGCCGCCCCCTTACTTTCAGTTAAGAGGAAGTGACGCAAACGCAGGAAGTCCTGCAGCCCTCCCCTCATTACCCCCATCCACTTCCGCTTCCTCCTCCAGTACAGGATCCACCCCCCCTCGTACTAAATCTCCCCTTCCGGAACCAGAACCCACCCCCATTAGAAACGAATATCCTGAGTTGGCGCCACTTCAGACTTCCGGTCAAGCTTCATCTAGCTCGGCTCGAAGTGTTTTATTTACGACCTTTTCCCAAAACCAACCTCCCACATCCCCATACCCTATCTCTCCCCGACCGGAACCCATGACTGACGCCCCTCTACGTAGCCCCATCCAAACCCGACAGTTGACTGGTGCCCAACAATTAAAGCACTATCAGATGCCTCTTCGTCTGAATCCCGGGTCAGCTTATATCGATGCCGCAGGTCAAATGGCACACGCTGACCCAGTCTTCGTATATGTCCCATTTACCACAACCGATCTTTTAAACTGGAAGACCCATAATTCCTCGTATACTGAGAAACCACAAGCTATGACTGATCTGTTCACCTCAATAGTACAGACGCATAATCCGACATGGGCTGATTGCCAGCAGTTACTAATGACTTTATTTAACAATGAGGAAAGGACAAGAATAAATCAAGCAGCCATAAAAGCACTAGAGGATAGAGCCCGTGTTTTGAACCAAGCTAATCCAGCAGCATGGGCCACAACACATTATCCCAACACTGATCCCGATTGGAACGTAAATGGTGCTGATATGGTTCAACTCAGAGCCTATAGAGACGCTATAATTGCTGGCATGAAAGCAGGAGGAAAGAAAGCCATTAACATGTCGAAGACAGTTGAGGTGATCCAGAAAAGCGATGAAGCGCCCAGTGTCTTTTATGACCGATTATTGGAGGCATACCGCTTGTATACCCCCTTTAATCCGGAAGACGCAGACAATTCCCGAATGGTTAACTCCGCCTTTGTCAGCCAAGCATACGGAGATATTTAGCGCAAGCTACAAAAGTTAGAAGGGTTTGCAGGTATGTCCATCAACCAACTAATGGAGGTAGCGAATAAGGTTTATATGAACAGGGATACAGAAAGCAAGAAAGAGGAAGAGCGCAAGATGCGTAAAAAGGCTGATATGCTAGCGGTAGCGATCGCAGGCGTAGATAGACGGGGCCCGGATAGAGGCGATAGTAGATGGAATAGGGAGCCTTTGAGTAGGAATCAATGCGCGTATTGCAAGGAAGAAGGGCATTGGAGGAACGAATGTCCGCAAAGAGAGCAGTACGAGAGAGACCAACCCAGGGCAGAGCGAGAGGTAGAGGAGGCCCCGGAGGGAGTAATGGTTATAGAGGGAGTAATGGAAACAGAGGAAGTGTTAGGGAAGACAGGTATATTCCAGCAGCGCAAAGGTCCCGCGATAGAGAAGGTAGGGACTTTGTAGGATTGGCTGACACGGTCATGGAGGACTATTGATACCGACCGGGCTCCATCCCCCTTGGTCGAGCGGAGCCTATGGTCGATGTATCAATAGGGGGAAAAAGGAGTGCGTTCATGATCGACACTGGTGCTGAACATTCAGTGGTGACTAATCTAGTTGCTCCTCCATCTGGAAGGACTATTACTGTGATAGGAGCAACTGGAAGAAGTGCTGAAAAACCGGTTCTTAAAAGTCGACTCTGTACATTGGGAGGCCACGTAGTAAAACACCAATTCCTTTATATGCCTGAATGTCCAGTCCAATTGCTGGGACGTGATATGCTATCAAAATTACAAGCGCAGATTACGTTCCTACCAAATGGAACAACATCCTTAAAGTTTAATGGACCTTCAGGTATTGTGACTTTATCCGTACCAAAGGAAGAAGAGTGGCGACTTTATACAGTGTTGACTAGCCAAAACCCTAGGAGTGATGAGACATTGTTTAACATACCAGGAGTTTGGGCAGAGAACAACCCACCAGGACTGGCCCGCAATATTCCACCTATAAAAATTGAACTGAAACTTGGGGTTTATCCAGTAAGCCTAAGACAATATCATATCCCGCAGAAGGCTAAGAAGAACATTCAATC
The DNA here is from genome assembly GCF_036172605.1 of Pelobates fuscus. Taxonomy (NCBI): domain Eukaryota; kingdom Metazoa; phylum Chordata; class Amphibia; order Anura; family Pelobatidae; genus Pelobates; species Pelobates fuscus. Next base: position 18,032,630 of record NC_086319.1, on the reverse strand, counting down.
CTATCTGGATAAGTTCATATGGTATGGTATCCTAAAATTCTGTACTTCCCCCTGGAACACCCCATTGCTGCCTGTTCAAAAGCCCGGTACAGATGAGTATCGACCTGTGCAGGACTTGAGAGCAGTCAATGATGCGGTTGTTAGTATACATCCAGTTGTACCCAATCCATATAACCTGCTTGCTTTAATTCCGGGCGGGGCTACTTACTTCACAGTCTTAGATCTCAAAGATGCCTTCTTTTGCCTCCGAATTGCCGCAGAAAGTCAATGTATCTTCGCTTTCCAATGGGAGAACGCTGTAACGGGCTCAAAACGCCAAATGACCTGGACAAGACTGCCCCAAGGGTTTAAAAATTCACCTACCCTATTTGGTTCAGCTCTAAGTCAGGATCTACTGGATTTCGAGTCTATCCCAGGAGAATGTGTATTGTTACAATATGTAGATGACTTGTTGATAGCAGCAGTTACAAAAGAAAAATGTCAGCAAGCAACGCACGATCTACTACATATTCTCTGGAAGGCAGGATACAAGGTGTCCAGGAAGAAGGCTCAGTTGTGTTTGCCAACTGTCAAGTATCTGGGATTCCATATCTCTGAAGGTCAAAAGATTATGGGGCCAGAGAGAAAAGAAGCTGTCTGCCAAATACCAATACCCAAGAATAGAAGACAAGTGCGAGAATTCTTGGGGGCAGCAGGCTTCTGTAGGATATGGATTCCCAGCTATGCGATACTGGCAAAACCTCTGTACGCAGCTATCAAAGGTACAGAGCACGACCCCTTCTTATGGACCCAAGAACAGCAAACGGCATTTGAAGATGTGAAGAAGGCTTTGATGAGTGCCCCAGCATTAGGTCTACCTGATCACACACGACCATTCTACTTATATGTACATGAGCAAAGAAGAATGGCTGTGGGAGTATTGACACAGTACTTGGGATCATGGCAAAGACCTGTTGCCTATATGTCTAAGCAATTGGATGCAGTGGCCAGCGGACTTCCACCTTGTCTAAGAGCCGTAGCTGCAGCCGCCCTGCTAGTAGCTGAAGCCGATAAACTCACTCTGGGTCAAGAACTTTATGTACGAGTCCCACATGCAGTACAGACGTTGTTGGATTACAAAGGAAATCATTGGTTTAGTAACAGCCGTATGACCAAGTATCAAGCAATGTTGTGTGAAAACCCAAGAGTGCATTTAGAGACTGTAAACACCTTAAATCCAGCTACCCTTTTGCCACAACCTACTGAAAGTCAACATGATTGTTTGGAAGTAATGGATGAAGTATTTTCAAGTAGACCAGATCTTCGTGATTTTCCCATCCAGAACCCCGATGTTCAATATTACACCGACGGCAGTAGTTATGTGAAAGAAGGGATCCGCTATGCAGGATATGCAGTAACAACAATAGACAAGGTGATAGAAGCTCGGCCACTGGCGAAAGGAACATCAGCACAAAAGGCAGAATTGATAGCACTGACACGAGCGTTACAATTGGCTGAAGGTTTAAGAGTAAATATCTATACGGACTCTAAGTATGCGTTTTTAACCACTCATGCCCACGGAGCTTTGTATAAAGAAAGAGGACTACTGAATTCAGAAGGCAAAGAAATCAAATACGCAGCCGAAATCCTACAACTATTGGAAGCAGTGTGGGAGCCGAAAGAAGTCGGTATCATACATTGTCGAGCGCATCTGAGAGGAGATGGTGATGTAACCAAGGGAAATCGGATGGCAGATAGTGCAGCTAAGCGTGCTGCTGAATCAGGAAGACAGGAGTATGTGGGGCATATAGCTGCTCTTATACCAACTCCACTGTCCCAATGGACTCCAGTTTATACAGCTCAAGAAGAGGAGTGGTTAAAGACTGAACCGGGAAAGTATTTGGAGAACAAGTGGTATCAGCTAGAAGATGGAAGAATAGTTATACCAGCATCACTAGCGGTAGAAATTGTCCAAAATTATCACAACGGGACACATTCTGGGAGAGACAGTACTGAAGAATCTCTCAGGAAACATTTCTACATACCAAGATTGTCCAACTTGACTCAGGCCATTGTACGCAGATGTGTAACGTGTGCTAAGAATAATGCAAGACAAGGACCAGTAAAGCCACCAGGAGTCCAGTTTATGGGGGGACTCCCCATGTCCGATCTACAAATAGACTTTACAGTGATGCCTAAATCGGGTGGACATCGTTACCTATTGGTAATTGTGTGCACCTATTCAGGCTTGGTAGAAGCATGTCCTACTCGTACAGAGAAAGCAGGAGAAGTTGTAAGATTCCTGCTACGAGAAATAATACCCCGATATGGACTACCCTGTTCTATAGGATCGGACAATGGTCCAGCTTTTGTTCACCAGTGCCTACAACAACTGACTCATATGCTTGGTATAAAGTGGAGGCTTCATACTGCATATAGACCCCAGAGTTCTGGTAAGGTAGAGAGAATGAATAGAACTATTAAGAACCAGTTGGCTAAAATGTGTCAGGAAACCCAACTTAAGTGGAACGTTCTCTTACCCATAGCTCTATTGCGAATCCGCAGTACCCCTACCAGAAGGATGGGCCTCTCTCCTTTTGAAATCATGTATGGGCGACCACCTCCCGTACTTGGTAACTTAAGGGGGGATTTGAGTCAGTTGGGAGAAGGAATTACCCGGCAGCAGGTTGTAGAGTTGGGTAAGACTATGGAGGAGGTACAGAAATGGGTACAAGATAGATTACCTGTGAATATTTATCCCCCTGTTCATAGTTATCATCCAGGAGACCAAGTGTGGATTAAAGAGTGGAATAATGTACCGTTAGGGCCCAAGTGGAGAGGTCCTTATGTTGTTCTTTTGTCTACCCCTACAGCGATAAAAGTAGCCGAAGTAACTCCGTGGATACATCACTCCAGGGTTAAACCAGCAGCAGTCGATTCTTGGCAAGTTACAGCAGATCCAGAGAATCCCTGCAAGATCCGGTTGAAACGCACTACTCAGTCGGAGTAACGAGGAATTATTGTGGATTACAAATTTTATTGTTACAGGTGTGAGTGAGAAGGCCATAATAAAGCCTGTCCGCTTACCAACACATAGTGTATAAGCCAGGAAAGTCTCGAAGGGACACCTGTGAAGACGAGCAGAACTCCATTCCCTGCAGCCCTCACATCCTGGAAGCTGAGGTTCCATCGCACGGACGAAGACTGAGGATGACGGCGAAAGATGTGCTTTTGATTGTGTTTATTTACATGTGTTTTTATATTCAGGAAGGTAGAGGTACCGACACTCCTAGCTGTGAGGTATGCATTAAGACTACGAGAACAGGTAACCATATTTCCCAAACCCTAATTTGGCATTCACAATACGAATGTAAAGGAGAGGTATCGAGATGTAGATACCTAAATATAGAATATAGTGTGTGCCATTTAGGAGTAGGAGAACCTAAGTGCTTCAGTCCAGAGTATCAACCTCGTACAATTTGGTTGACTCTCAGGAATGGAGATCCTCAGGGGACCCTAATTAATAAGACGGTGTTAGAATCCGTATATTCTTCGGGTGTTCTGCTATTTGATGCGTGTAAAGCGATATCAAGTGGTAGAAAGCCGTGGAATGTATGTGGGGATCTTAGATGGGAGAGGACGTATGGATCTAACGATAAATATATTTGTCCCAGTAGTAAAAATAAATATGTGAGTCCAAGATGCCCAAATAAAGACTATAACTTTTGCCCATATTGGTCTTGTGTGGGGTGGGCGACTTGGGGACAGACAGTAGATAAAGACATGATAGTGACTAAGTTGCCGACTAGCCCTTATTGTAAGTCTATGGAATGCAACCCAGTCCATATACTTATTAATAACCCCGACAAGTTCCTAGATAAGTATGGAAATTTATTTGGGTTTCAGATATACGGGACGGGTTTAGATCCTGGGACATTATTGTTTATAGGAATAGAGACTGATACGGTATCCTCCCAGACTCATCAAGTATACCATTCCTTTTATGAAGAGATGAGTATAGATAATAAGATCCCCCATAACGCTAAAAACCTGTTCATTGACCTAGCTGAAAGTATTGCCGGTAGTCTTAATGTTACCAACTGCTATGTGTGTGGAGGTACTAACATGGGAGACCAATGGCCTTGGGAAGCAAAGGAGGTAATGTCCGGTTCTGAGGCAGTTGACCAACTAATATCTACACAAGCCGATTATCACTTGAGTGTTAGAGGTAAATCTGAGTGGAGATTAAAGACCTCCATCATAGGTTATGTTTGCATAGCAAGGAAAGGAATAATGTATAATACTTCTGTAGGAGAATTAACTTGTCTAGGGCAAAAAGCTTATGATGATGATACAAAGAATACAACTTGGTGGTCGGCTTCAAATGTCTCAGAACCATCTAACCCGTTTGCCAGATATGCCAGTTTAAAGGATGTGTGGTTTGATTTATCCATCACATCTACCTGGAGAGCCCCAGCAAATTTGTACTGGATCTGTGGTAAGAAAGCCTATTCGGAGTTGCCACAGGACTGGGAAGGGGCATGTGTGTTGGGTATGCTCAAACCATCCTTCTTCTTGTTACCGATTGAAACAGGTGAGACTTTAGGTGTTAAAGTGTATGATGTGAATCATAGGAAGAAAAGGGGACCCATAGAGATAGGCGCCTGGGAAGATAATGAATGGCCTCCCCAGCGTATCATAGATTATTATGGGCCAGCCACGTGGGCAGAAGATGGTACCTTTGGTTATAGAACCCCTATTTATATGCTCAACCGCATTATAAGATTACAGGCGGTGGTTGAGATTATCACCAACGAGACGTCACAAGCGCTCAATCTTCTAGCGAAGCATAACACCAGGATGAGGACGGCAGTCTACCAAAATAGATTAGCCTTGGATTACCTTTTGGCAGTAGAGGGAGGTGTATGTGGGAAGTTTAACCTAAGCAATTGCTGTCTTCAAATAGATGACGAAGGGCAAGCAATAGCTGAGCTTACTAGCCATATGGTTAAACTAGCGCATGTGCCTACTCAGGTATGGAAAGGGTACAATCCAAGTAGTTGGTTTGGTAGCTGGTATGAGTGGTTTGGAGGGCTTAAGGCAGTGGTAGGTGGAGTCCTACTGATTTTACTGTTGTGTCTACTCCTACCGTGTCTTATACCCTTAGTAGTTAGGTCTGTGCAAAGCCTGATAGGAAGTATAGCAGAGAGGAAGGCTGCTGCACAGATAATGGCGATATATAAGTATAAGGCTCTAGATCAAGGAGAACCAATGCAGGAAGATGAGTGTTAAAAGATTCACATCATAAGATAAGTCTGGTCTGGTTCAAGGTAACTTGCGGTGTAAGCAAAACTAAGGTTATGTGATGCCTCAAGTAATTGTAAAATATCAAGAGGCATCAAAGGGGGGAATGTGGTGGAATCTCGGTAAAAATAAATTTAGTAGGCCGAGATTACCACGTGGCATGTGTACGTGCATATGCTGACGTATCGATCAGTTGGTTGCACGAGGCAAGATACGATCAGTAGTGTACGGAGCATGTGCAAGAATACAGGATATAGTATTCCCCTCCTCCATTGTGCTGGACAAGCCATGCGGTCAAACAGGAAGTTAATTCTTATTTGTGTTGATTGGTCAAGAGAATGTGCGGGTGGAGCTTAATATGGGAGGAGTTATATGCCTATATAAGGAGCCTGCACTATTGTCCGGGGCTCAGAATTTGCTGTATTTTGGTGACGCTAGTCCCTCTGAGTCCCGATCGGTGATCCAATAAAGAATCTCTTCCTTCCTGAAGAAACCTGTGTCCATCTCTCTGTGCTTGGCTTCCGTCAGTTTCTCCGGTATCACCACTACATGGACGGCGGGCACCCCGATTGCAGGGGTACACAGGGCGACCGCCCCCTCTGCAGTGACGGGCCCAGTCGCACCTGCAACCCCTGCGACAGTAGTAGGTCCACCATTGTGCACATGCCATCTGACTGAAATAGGAGAGATTTGCTTTGCTATCTCATGGAAGTGCAACTAGCGGCTGTCAATTTGCCCCCCCACTACAGATTACGCTGCAAAGTAAACACTACCGTTCTGCAGTATGGTAAAGTTTTCAACTCCAGGGTTAAAACAGGGGGCACATGGCACCCAGACCACGTCATTGACACAAAGTGATTATGGTGCCCATAGTGTTCCTTTAAGTTTTTGAAACTTACCACACTATTTGTGAGTTCACCCTGTTTTACCTAGCTGGTTTACCATTAAAAATAATCTTGTAGACTTTGGATGCTTCAAGAAGAGGCAACAGATTAATAAACGTTTTGAGCTTTTATTTTCCACTATGTCAGGGTATGTTCCAAGAATGTGCGCTATTACAACAGCTTTTTAAGTTAGAACCCTTCCTTTGGTTACTTAATAACTCATTTCCTTACATGACATCTCCAGTTGCACCTCCAGTTGTTCTGTATTGTATTTGAATTGCTGCAACAGGGGCCGCGATGTTTTTTATGTTGTCGTTTAGCCCTTTGTGGTTAAGGAATTGTGTCCAGAGTTGATTCGTCTATTACATCCAAAAGTGCATCACGGAGATTCCAACAAGTCAAAGGCAACTTTGTCCAGAGAGAAAACATTCTCAACTTTATTGTAGCACATCGAAAAATTCAGACCCAATGACTAGCAGAAAAATCATCCCATCCTCCTACATGAGGACTCACACTTACTCATCTACTCATCTAATAGGCAAACCTTGGCATTTGTCTAGGGAGTAAAGGCCCTGGGGAGATATCAGGGCCCGGTGCTACCATTTTCAGAGGTGGTGACCTGTTGCACAAGAGGCTGGCAAGAAGATTAAAAGATGTCCTTGACCGACCCTGCACACCCTCATTGCTGCATGGGAGTATATCGTCTATACGTCATGTTCTTGGACTCACGGGCGGAACTAATGTAGACAGGGCCCTGGGGCAGGAAATTGTTTCCACCCCCCTCTAGCACAATGGTGGCCAAACGGTTGATCCACATTTGTTGCACAACTCCCACAATCCTTTGCCAGCTGGGGTTCTACCATTTGTCCATCACTTCAGATGACTTCCTCCAAAGAGCAAGGGGTAAAGCAGGAGACACACTAAACGTATCCATTTACATATATATATATATATATATATAAGCTTTTCAAAATATTTTTTCATTTTAAAATAATAATACAATAATTTAATATTCACAGAGTTAAGAATTTGCAGCGTATGCTGCAGCGAGAGACACAGCTCACATTTTAAAGGTAGTTGAAGCTCAATTACTGTTGAAGAAGCATTTTCCTTTAATTTTGACATTTCACTCCTTATTATATAACACGTAAATAAAGTGATTTACTAATATTACATTATGCCGCTCTGCAAAATTGCAATAATGACGGGGTATGCACTCTCCAAACCAATAGGGAAGAAAACTGCCTTCCTAAATTCATTATTTTTCGAGGTAATCTGTTTAGGAGTTTAGAACAGAGTGTTATACTCCAAACACCTTGAGTAATATTCAGAGTTTTCCAGCATATTGTAATGTGGCGCTCGGCTCCCAATAATGATATCTTCTCATTCTAACTGCGGTACACGCTATCCCATAACATAAACCTTATTATGTAGTTTCAGGAAATATAATGACTAAAGGGAAGCTGTTTAACAAAAGCATAATGAGGTTCTGTGGGCAAGGATCCAAACAGAAAGTCTACAATGAAAGAATAAAACTGAGACTTATTGATTTCTGCCAGCAGGATGCTTGCCGTCTAATCATTGGTATGCTGGACCCAGATAAGTGTTGTACAGAACACCGTCAGATAAGTGCTAATTGTTCCTTTTTCAACACAACACACGGTGGAGTTATATCTCCTAACGTGGGTATACTTAGCTATGTTCTGCTGGGCACGGAGATATTTTTTTAACACCCTGGAGACCTTTCACTCAGGACATTCTGAATTCTGCAAAATGTCAGATATATCAGTTATTACACCGCTGTATCTTGCGTTCTATAACCAACACACTGACAAGCAACTTCTTTATTTCTTTATGTTCGGGGATAATTGGAGCATAATTATCACTGCAGATAATGTACACATTGGTTAAAAATAGCTTATTCCCTTTCTTTCTGCATAAACAAAATGTTCTAGCTTCCCAATAGTTGTGTTTTCGAGAATGCAACATAATTGCAACCATTGTTCTATTGGTTAGAATATAATTTAAGGGTTATTAAAAAATCCACACATTAAAAATAAAACACCTCTGCTGCACGAAATATCATTATTATGTTCGTCTTTTTTCAATACATTTGTGACTTTTTCTGGTTTGTTGCGTGGTTGGACTTAGGATCCCATTTGGTGGGATAGGGTGCATAATAATGGGCCAGGGGTGGAGAATAGTGAGATAATCGATGATAAAAGAAAATGGAATGTCATTGGAATAAGGTGCAGGGACAAGAAAATTAAAATATTATGAGAAGGGAATCGTTGAAAAAGAGGGGAAGGTAAGTTAACGAGGAGAGGGAAATGCAATAAAGAGGGGAAGGGGAAAAAGAGATATGAATATGTATTTCTCAAAACATGTAAATCCGAAGAAAAAAAAATCTATCTTTTTCCACCAACAAGTTCGATTTTTAAGGTAGTTCTTAGCATTGAATAATATAAGGAGATTTTTAAAAACTATTAAAATATTAATTTCAACAAGTAAACATTACATAGTAATTTACACTGAGAACTTTAAATCACATAACTGATTCAAATTTTAGCATTCAATGCTCATTTTTTATTTTAAAATTTTACATTTTTGTCAGGCAGGTTGGTACATTGCAATATCGAATGCCACAACAGCGTACACATTGTATACAAGTTAGACAGTGGCATGAGTATATGTACATTTTTTTGGATACATAGACAAGCTTAACATAACTTATGAGTATTCATAGTGAAATTTAGTATGTGTGTGAAGTAGGAGGGGAATACAGGAGAATAGAGTAGGTTAGGTTAAGCTGGGTATAGAATGAACATAAGGCTTTCGTCATGCTGCAAGCCAGTTAGGTGTGCCTGTGTAGTGTTAGTCATGGTATTAACCCCTGGGTTGCCCCATCATAGCATAGTATGTGATTATAGAAATGCATGCATTCAGAGGAACAATAAAAACATAAAAAACATAAACATAATATCGATGTCAACATTAGCAGGCTTGAAGATTAGTACACCAGATCTCTGAGGTGGTTGCTGCGGTTTATTGTCATGTGTCCCTGGGAAGCGTCCCTTAGAAGTGGGGGCGATGTTCTCGGGGTGAAATGACCCTTTCAGCCAATGCCTAGGCTTGGTATTGTGGGGCTGACTCTGGGTTTTACCACTTGAGTGGGGTGTACTGGGCCGTCACCCACACCTCCCGGTTCCTGAGAGGGAGCCTGCATCCGGGGTCTGCTGGCCCTGGCATCTTAGTAAAGTAAGTCCTTCCCTGCTGGGGGGTTGTGGGGGCCTCAGGTGATCCACCGCCGCTTATGGGTGCCTGGCCTCCACCATTGCGGTCGTTGCTTTCTGGCTGTAGCCGGAGTGGTCCGCAGCCCAGGTGGGCCTGAATTTGGCTGCACCGATGCTTGTAGGGTTTCTGTGCCCTGAGGAGACCCAGACTCTCCATGGCTCCTGCTGTTTCGCACACTTCCCCGTTGTAGAGTCTGTGGGGTTGACATCCGAGCTTCCAGCTTTTCCCAGAATCTCTTGAATGCTTTGTCCAGACATTTCATCATATGGTCCACCGAGTTCGGTAGGACCGTCTCCGGCCCATGCAGCTCATGCCTCTGTTTAGAGAACTCGTTCTCCATCTTCGGTGAGTCGGCTGAGTGCACCCTGCGGCTGGTGTCAGTCGTCTGATTGCCACTCGGGTATATGCTACGAGCCAGGGGGGACCGGGATAACCCCCGCCGGTCAATAAGGGGGGGGGGCAGGAAGCACTAGTTGGATTTCTCACCACCGGCCAATGCAGTAGGAGAGCAGCCGCCTCTCCTTAGCTCAGTCGCTGGTTGGCCGCAAAGCCTGGTGTCGTGTATATCAGCAGAGGTATCTGTGGAACCGCCAGTGTGTCAGGAACAAGCTTATGATCGCTCTGCGTCCAGATTTAGTTTTGGCTCAGTGATTTTGTCACTTTTGCCAGACGCAGGAGCTCATGCAGCACACTTCTGGTGTTCGGCAGTAGCCAGTCTCCTCCCCCCCTCAATGCTAATTTTTATCTGTTCATCTTATAGCTTTAAAGAATTTCCTAAAATAAGAATAAATAAGCCAGAAGTTAAAATGATAGCATTTGCGTTGCTTTTGATAGTGGCATATCTGGGTATTTCATGATGCTCATTGGAGCAGACTTTAAATCCCTACAAAACTTTATTTTATTGCATTCTTTTTTTATATACTTAAAATTCCAGGTTTAACTTTTGCCCCCTGCCGACTGAATTGTTCCTCAGTTTCTGCAAAAGGTACATTTTGCTGCTTGGAAGGTGTTTTGATCAGTGATTTGTTTTATATCTTGCTCACCTGTGTTTGTGAGTCAGTAGGACACTGCCAAACATCTGTACCCTGCCGGTCATGTGTGAAAAAAAAATCTACCTGTCTTTGAGAAACATAGGAGTGGGAGTCAGGATGTGACTTTAAAAATGAATATGCACAAACGTGGTACTTACTGGACAAGTACTTGTGTGGAAAGCCATCTATCCAGTACAGACAGGGCTATTTACCAAAGTATGATTTATTATCAAGAATTTAAAGTGATTTTCACATTACAGGCCATTCTAACCAGTGTCTAGTTTGACAATTATAGTCTAACATTTGAAAAACACTTTGGATTCACTTTTGACAAGTCAAACTTTAGTTAATAACCCTTGGAGAAAAACATTTGTTGGTATTATTTGTGCTTATTTAACAGTAATGGTTCTAGGCACCCACGAGTTAGGTTTACAATAGTTCTGCTCTACACAGGGACACTGTAAACTCCTAAACAACTTTAGTCTTTGCGTAATGTAAACTTAAATGAGCACATGTACCTTTCCTGGATGACATTACCTGCAACTGTATTATGGGGAAAAAAATTGAAACACTGCAATTTGGGAAAGAAAGCAGTTTTGGTATTCAGATCTTGACCTCGTCATTTGCACAACGTGATAGAACAATATCAGTGTGTGTGTGCGTGTGTGCATGTATGTGTGTGTGCATGTGTGTGTGTGTGTGTGTGTGTAGGGAATAATAATATTTAAAAAAAAATTTATTGTTTTATTTTAATTAGGTTCCACAGGACCATTACAGGAGCATGTGTCTGAGGTTGGAGCTCCAGCAGTCCCTATGTTAACCTGGACCTAAAACAGAAATATTGGACAACCGACATGCGAATGGCAACTTTTTTGACCAAATTTGCTACACTAGACAATGTGACCTAGAATATGCAATCCCCTTCTCAAATCCCCACAATTTCTGGTTTAATTTCTAGCCTCAACAGTTAATACTTATATCTAGCAATCCTGTCTGATCTAGAATGTAAAATTTGGTCTTTGCTGAAGTTGTCAGCGTTTCTGTACAACATAATTAATAAATACGTAGACACACGCATTAGTTGAAAGAATTTCTTTGAATTCCAGCCTTTCATTTAGCTTCCTTTCAAGCCGGCAGATTGAAACACTGAACAAATAGCTTCCTAAACTGACACCAACAGCAGGCGTATTTGTATATTTAGCAATGGAATATAATTTTAATTTTACAGAACTATACACAAGCTTACCGTATATTCCAGTAAACTAGTTCTATATATTCTTGATTGGGAATTACCGAACCTCGTAACGCTTTGACTAAGCGTGTGTGGGCATTATAGCACAAAATGGAACCTTTTATTCGGGATACAAAGAGCCAATGGAATGCTAATTGATTTTGACATATTTAAAATTACATATTAACAAGCTGGGCAGCAAGCAGTTTATCAACATTTTAATGCGTTCAGTAATGATGTTTCTTGCGATTTCTTGTATTAGTTTTGACTTTCCTAAGATAGAAAGGATCAGAGGAACTTATTTAACTAAATGCTGATAGCAATGACTTCTGGCAAGTCTAATTACATTTGACAGATTTTGAAGAAGTAAACGTTGTTCTTTCCTTCTGCCAGATGCTACGATTGCTTGTGGCTCTCTGGTGGACTAATTTTCCCCCCCAATAGATCTTACTAGGACATGCACCTGTCATTGGGAACATCACACATCCGTAGGAAGAGACACAAAGTGCAACAAAGTCTTACTGGCGTGACATGGTAAGCATCCCCTTACTGTCACCGCAGTGCATTATGGGAGATCTTTTTGAGGGTTCGTACATTTTTAAAACATTTTTGCAGCTGCATTTTGTGGGGTTCACACTTACAAATAAACACGTTGAATTTTCAGATACTTATCTTTGTTATTCACGTTTAATCCCAACATTCTACTGTATGCCCTATACACTCCAATGGTGTTTGCGTTCCTCTTTGATTAATAAACTGAGGTTGATGATGATTCAATGACTACTGCAGTACAATCCTTTATGGGAAACGGAGAAGCTCAATGCATTCTATTCTAGATAAATCACACATAACCATCTGTCGAATGCAGGCATGGATATTTCCAATTAGGGTCTTTCTTTTGATATGTAAAACTAACCCATTTGACTGTTGCTTTTATCTTAATGTTAGAAGTTTGAGAACACCATAAAAACAAGATGGGGAGTCACCTAAAGCAGCGGTCTATGGTATTTTTTCAGTTTATCTGTAAAAGAGACTGTCAGATTGCTGCACGCATGACAATCCCAAGACACATATCACTATCGCCTAAATCGCTGCAGGGTTGTATGGTGGCTGGCTGAGTGTGACTGTGTGTGCGCATGGCAGAGTGTGATTGGCATCTGGTTGTGTGTGTGTGTGGGGGGGGGGGCGGGGGGGTTGGCTGAGTGTGATTATGTGTGGAGATTGGCTGATTGTAATTGTTTTGGGGTAGGCTGAGTGTCGTGGGGGGCAGTGGCGTCGCTGGGGTGGGCAGAGGAGACCATGGCCCCCTACATCATGCCGTGCCCCCCATTGTGCCCCCCCCATACTGTCACCTTCCTACACCCTGCCCCGCCCAGACTGTCACCTTCCTACACCCTGCCCCCCCCAGACTGTCACCTTCCTACACACTGCACCCCATACTGTCACCTTCCTACACCCTGCCCCCCCCAGACTGTCACCTTCCTACACACTGCCCTGCTATACTGTCACCTTTCTACACACTGCACACCATACTGTCACCTTCCTACACACTGCCCTGCTATACTGTCACCTTCCTACACACTGCACACCATACTGTCACCTTCCTACACACTGCACATCATACTGTCACCTTCCTACACACTGCACACCACACTGTCACCTTCCAACACACTGCACACCATACTGTCACCTTCCTACACACTGCCCTGCTATACTGTCACCTTCCTACACACTGCACACCATACTGTCACCTTCCTACACACTGCCCTGCTATACTGTCACCTTCCTACACACTGCCCTGCTATACTGTCACCTTCCTACACACTGCACACCATACTGTCACCTTCCTACACACTGCCCTGCTATACTGTCACCTTCCTACACACTGCACCCCATACTGTCACCTTCCTACACCCTGCCCCCCCCCAGACTGTCACCTTCCTACACACTGCACACCATACTGTCACCTTCCTACACACTGCACCCCATACTGTCACCTTCCTACACCCTGCCCCCCCCAGACTGTCACCTTCCTACACACTGCACACCATACTGTCACCTTCCTACACACTGCACACCATACTGTCACCTTCCTACACACTGCCCTGCTATACTGTCACCTTCCTACACACTGCCCTGCTATACTGTCACCTTCCTACACACTGCACCCCATACTGTCACCTTCCTACACCCTGCCCCCCCCCCAGACTGTCACCTTCCTATACACTGCACACCATACTGTCACCTTCCTACACACTGCCCTGCTATACTGTCACCTTCCTACACACTGCACACCACACTGTCACCTTCCAACACACTGCACACCATACTGTCACCTTCCTACACACTGCACACCATAATGTCACCTTCCTACACACTGCACACCATAATGTCACCTTCCTACACACTGCACACCATACTGTCACCTTCCTACACACTGCCCTGCTATACTGTCACCTTCCTACACACTGCACCCCATACTGTCACCTTCCTACACCCTGCCCCCCCCAGACTGTCACCTTCCTACACACTGCCCTGCTATACTGTCACCTTTCTACACACTGCACACCATACTGTCACCTTCCTACACACTGCCCTGCTATACTGTCACCTTCCTACACACTGCACACCATACTGTCACCTTCCTACACACTGCACATCATACTGTCACCTTCCTACACACTGCACACCACACTGTCACCTTCCAACACACTGCACACCATACTGTCACCTTCCTACACACTGCCCTGCTATACTGTCACCTTCCTACACACTGCACACCACACTGTCACCTTCCAACACACTGCACACCATACTGTCACCTTCCTACACACTGCACACCATAATGTCACCTTCCTACACACTGCACACCATAATGTCACCTTCCTACACACTGCACACCATACTGTCACCTTCCTACACACTGCCCTGCTATACTGTCACCTTCCTACACACTGCACACCACACTGTCACCTTCCAACACACTGCACACCATACTGTCACCTTCCTACACACTGCACACCATAATGTCACCTTCCTACACACTGCACACCATACTGTCACCTTCCTACACACTGCCCTGCTATACTGTCACCTTCCTACACACTGCACACCATACTGTCACCTTCCTACACACTGCACACCATACTGTCACCTTCCTACACACTGCCCTGCTATACTGTCACCTTCCTACACACTGCCCTGCTATACTGTCACCTTCCTACACACTGCCCTGCTATACTGTCACCTTCCTACACACTGCACACCATACTGTCACCTTCCTACACACTGCCCTGCTATACTGTCACCTTCCTACACACTGCACACCATACTGTCACCTTCCTACACACTGCCCTGCTATACTGTCACCTTCCTATACACTGCACACCATACTGTCACCTTCCTACACACTGCCCTGCTATACTGTCACCTTCCTACACACTGCCCTGCTATACTGTCACCTTCCTATACACTGCACACCATACTGTCACCTTCCTACACACTGTCCTGCTATACTGTCACCTTCCTACACACTGCACACCATACTGTCACCTTCCTACACACTGTCCTGCTATACTGTCACCTTCCTACACACTGCACACCATACTGTCACCTTCCTACACACTGCCCTGCTATACTGTCACCTTCCTACACACTGTCCCTCCACTTCCACTTCCACAAGAGGCAGGGAGGGGGTTAAGCCCAATTTAATTTAAACGGCTCAGAGACATGGATGGTAGAGGGGGCAAAAAATACATGGATTCTTCTATCCATGGGGTAGATGTGAGCTGAACGGACACTGCGGGCTCATCTAAGGTGTGACATATTACCTACCTGGCTGAGACTGCAGTTTGCAGAGAGATTAAGGAAACCTGTTTTATAACTTCCCCCCTACTTTTGTTCTTGGCCCACCGTGTGCCCCCCTTAAAAATGAATCCTAGAGACGCCACTGAGTGTGAGACTGTTATTTTATTATTAGCCACCCCCTTCTGCTTACCTTTATGCAAGTAGTGAATATTAATCCCTGGTAGTACAGTGAGCGCTGGCAGGATCCCTGGTGGTCCAGTGGAAGAAGGTGTGTCCTGCACCTCTGGGGTGTCCAGACCACAGCACACAGTCCTTTGGGTCAGCGCGCACTCCATGAGTCAGTGTTTTCTCATGGCATCCTGACATCATCCCTCTGAATGAATGCCAGGGCTGTAAGGTAACACTTGCCAAGCGCTCCCTCCCAAAATGGCAATATATTAAATAACATTTTGCAAGCAGGGCTTCCGCACGGCCTGGGCTCCCCTCTTGACAGGCGTAACTCCAGTAGTATAGAGTCATGGGGCTGTACCCCAAAGTACAGGTACGTTGAATACAAACAGAGGTACAAGAATGACGTTTTACAAGGCCTTAGAGTGACCAACCTTAATGGTAATAAAGATAAAAACAAAATCATTAATAGTCAAGATCAGGATACAGAAATACGAATAAACAGAATAACAAGCCAGGTCAGGATACCAGAAACAATCTGGGTCAGGATACCAGAAACACATGAAGTGAAATACAAGTCGAGGCCAATGTCAGAATATCAAGAGAGACTTATTATAAGCACTAAACGTGTATTAAGATACAATGAACAGAGAGACCCAAATTAACTTTATATGGGCTAACACACTTTCTGATTGATTGATTGAATTTGGGGACAACTAGATGACACGGTCATTTAAAGGGTGGGCATGATATAAAATATTTAGAAATTATAAAAGTCACACCATTTGAGCGGACATTAGGTCCCACTGCTATAAAATTAGTAGTCCCCTCCTGCTGGCCATTAGTGCAGGTGCATGAGGGGCATAATAGCCCCTTCCAACTGTCTACAGATGGGGCATTTGGGTTAACAGTTATCTGTCCACCCGCTCATTATTTTAACAATGTTCATTTGGAGCCTTGTATACAAAATTCAGACATTGTTAAATAGCGTTCCGTACGCAGTACAGCGGCATGGTTTTACCCCATTCATGACGGGACCATTCGAACGTTACTAAATAACCCTGTTAGGGAGTGAACCTTAGTGAGATATATTCAGTAAACAGTGGATTGTAGTGAATTATTGAAATCGAAATTGAAATCTGAATTGCAAACTGTAATCAAATTAACTATATTCACAGCTTTCTATTGTAGCTTACATTTTGCAGTTTGGCTTTAAATTCACCGCAGTTCACTGTTTAGTAAATTTTCCCCAGGGCACTGTTACTGCCCGCAGGAGTCAAACCCTGTTGGGTGACATTTACGCTCTGCATTCTATAAGTCTATAGAAAATCTAACAACATATATTTAATAACATTGTTGGTGCTATAACATAATTCACTGTACAGAACTATAAATAATGGCTGACAAAATGTATTACACCTGTGAAGTGTTGTTACACCAATATAAATATGAAATGTCACACGAAAAAAAGGACACATTCCCACTTAGAATTTAATCCTGATGGTATTCTGGTCTGTAATTGGAAAATCGAATACACTTCATGCTTGTAAATTAGATTAACATGATCCCCTATCCTGACAGGTAAGATAATTTTTGCAATACTCTCGAAATAAATGGAGTACTACAAACTTTCATGTTCAATCAAAAATTGTTTATAAACTGAGGAGGTAGTCATTTCATTCCCCATTTCAAACCAATGTTCCCATCTGTGTGATTTTTATTTTTTTTAAATGTCTACAAGTGCGACCGGCAAATTGTGGCAAAAGCAATACATTAATAAATAAGAAATGTGACAGAAATTAATCCTAATATGGTTAGAGTTTGCAAATACCTTGACGGAACCAGTGCATCCCTCGATAAAATGCAAGACAAGACAAGATATGAATCTGTTATTATTTCATTATGCCTATAACATTCTGCACGTTCTGTCATTTAGACGGTATCACATTAAAACCAAGTGTACGATGCTGATACATATTGCAAGGGTTATTCGAGAGGCTCTGCAAGTTTGGAATCATCATATCAAATTTGGAAGGCTGTGAGTATCTAGCAAGGGCTCAGGGTAAAATAGTTGTGGCAAAACCTGGTTTGAAGTCTTAATCACATATTCTTTTAAAGAAATGTGCTGTTTTATCTCCTGTGCAGATGCCTCTGTGGTTCATTCTAAAACATTCAGGATGCCTATTTCTTCATCTGTCACTCTGCTACCTACTTAATACAGACACATGCCCAGTGCACACATAAAAATACATTTTCTAAATAGAGGTTCTGTTGGCTGAACTGTGACCATTAATTTTTAATCAAAGGGGGGATTTTAGAGTCAAGGGACTTGCGGTACCCCTGGATTCCCATGGTTTTAGGGTCCTGTGGATCTCTGTTCTATTATTTACTTAATCGTCATCATTTTCGTCACCTCTACCTGCAGTGCCTAATATTAGTGGGATCTGCACTATTGGGGTGCAGTGGGGTCATAGATCTTTCCTTTTTTTATTTGTCGGGCACATTTCCCTCTCTCGGGTTATAATCTCCACCTGTTGCCTTGTCATGACTGTGCCTCTGCCGATTCCTCTTTTTAATATGTGTGCTCAAGGATTTAGATGCCTTTATTAACCATCCTGACTGGTATTGGTCACTAATTGGGAACTTGACATGATAAACTCTTGAGGTTCCCATTTATAAACCTTTAATGAATTTTTTTTTATATTATTTTTCTTTGTCCAGTCGCTCTGGTAACTGTGGTGTTATCCTCTGCATTCCAACATCCTAGCAACTTTATTCAGTCCTTTCCAGCCCATGCATTATAAATGTGGGACCAATACTTGCTTAAGACTACCTGCATGTTTACTTTCAGTCTTAATCAAGTGTATCGCTATACAATGGTCAGTGCTAGCTTTTTGATTTAGTCCAGTTCTGTGTCTTTTCTGCATTTTTGCCTTGACCCAATCTCTATCCAAAAATGACTCTAAATCATATCTCCACTACTCTTTTAGTCCAGTATCGATATTCTATCACATTTAGACTGTTCCTGTAGATGCTCAAGTCATTGGCATAATCCCAATTGACTCAACATGTGAATAAAGGCTGTAGTTAAAGTAACAACTCCACTTGGGCATCCATACCAGCAAAGAGCACCTAGCTCCCAATTAGATTCCCCATGAGATACTTAGAACAAGATTCTGTTGTTTTCAGGGTTAATTCTTCCCAAGGTACTGGTACATTGTGTACAAATATTATATACATTATTTCGTAAAATGTTTCAGAACCCGGAAAAGTTGATGATCAATCTAGAAATGAAAAACAATGAACGTGACAAATTACTTTTATTTTACTTTATATTCTATGATCATTTCCATTGTGTTACTGTGCAACAAAGTAATTTTAAGACAATTCTATGATGCGTTTTAATTGACTGACATGTGCAATTTCCACATATCTGGAAACTGTCATCAGAACTGCGGAATTAGACACTTCAATGCTAGCGCTTCCCACACTAAATGATTTAAAGAGGATTACTTTATTTAAAAAAAACAAAAAAGAAAGAAAGAAAATGGAATCTTTAGTCTTGCAGAATTGAGCCAGGCTTAATGAAATGTGTGATTATCCACTCGATAAAGCTATTCTAGAATAAATTATATGAGCGCAAATTATAATCCATGCAGGACCCCTCAGAAGATAAAATGTAAGGCTCACCGGCTCTTGTGGACTCCCTCTGTGCTATTAAATATAGTATCTTGTTCAATCGAGTGCTACCTGATAACACATAGTTCATAAAGACATTCCTTGGTAATTGGGTTACAAACTACTTTCCAAACAGACAATCTACTCGATCTCGATGAAGAAAACCGTTGAACCCAAATAAGTTAGACGTGTTGTTTAGGTTTAGATACAATTAGTTATGCTGAGTTTATATTCTTTATTTTTTTTCTTTCTGTATAACCCCACACTTTCTGCCCCTCCTTGACAGTGCTTTGCCCCACAAACATCGCTGTACATGATAACATGGCACAGGTTTCTGAAACTGTACTTCGTCGGTCGGCTTTCTACAGTGGAACACCGTCACATGAACTGACATGCCGTGCTGTGTCTGTATGTAGCACTGCTTCTGCTACAGTTCTTTAGAAAGTTTAAAGAGCAGAGATACCTCCTGGTTTGGTGAGAACTCACTTCAGATGCTGCAAAATACAATCTGTGGAATTTGCAGAAAATATAGTCAGTGGATTAAGGTCATAAGAGCGGACATCAGGCTGCAAGAGTAGGACCTGCCAAGAATGGGGTA